>NW_028270186.1:37871632-38171632 GCF_037043375.1 Chiloscyllium plagiosum | reverse complement strand
GAAGTGGGGTAAGGTGGGGGAGGGGAAATGTAGAAACTGGTGAAATCCCAACTGATGCCATGGGGTTGGAGGTTCCCGAAGTGGAGATTTGGCTTCAGAACATAGAACAATACAGCGCAGCACAAGCCCTTTGGCTTTAGATGTTGCGCCGACCTGTGAACTAATCTCAGCTCATCCCCCATACTATCCCATCATCATCCATGTGCTTATCCAAGAATTGTTTACATCTCTCTAATGTGGCTGAGCTAACGATATCGACAGGCAGGGAATTCCACGCCCTTACTACTCTCTGAGCAAAGAACCTGCCTCTGACATCTGGCTTACATCTATAACCCCTGAATTTGTATTTATGACCACCTATACAAGCTGACATCATCATCCTGAGAAAAAGACTTCCACTGTCTACCTACCTAATCCTCTTATCATCTTGCAACTCTGTATCAAATCCGGTCTTAGCCTTCTTCTTTCCAATGAGAACAGACCCAAGTCTCTCAGATTTTCCTCATAAGACTTTCCCTCCAGAACAGGCAATATCCTGTTAAATCTCGTCTGCAACTTTTCCAATGCTTCCACATCCTTCCTGGAATGGGGCGACCAGGCAGTACAAAATATTCCAAGTGGAACCACACAAGTGTTTTGTATAGATGCAGCATGGCATTATGGCTCAGGAACTCAATCCTCTACCAATGAAACCTAACACAACGTATGCCTTCTTAACACCACTATCAACCTGGATGGAAAGTTTCAGGAATCTATGTACATGGACTTCAAGATCTCTCTGCACATCCACATTACCAAGAATCTTTCCATTAACTCAGTATTCTGCCTTCCTGCTGATGTTCCCAAAGTGAAGCACCTCACATTTAGCTGCATTGAACTTCATTTGCCACCTCTAAGACCAATTCTGCAGTTTATCCGAGCTCCCCTGCAAACTGCAACATTTTTCCACACTATCCACTACTCTACCAACTTTAGTGTTATCTACAAGCTTGCTAACCCATCCGCTTATGCCTGCGTTTTAGTCATTTATGAAAATGGCAAACAACAGTGGTCCCAAAATAGATCTTTGTGCCACACCATTCGTAACCGGACTCAAGTCTGAATATTTTCCATTAGCCACCACTTGCTGCCTTCCAACAGAATGTCAGTTTCTAATCCAAACTGTGAAATCATCGTCAATCCCATGCCTCCGCATTTTCTCCAACAGCCTAACATGTGGAATCTTATCAAAGGCTTTACAGACGTCCATGTACACCACGTCCAGTGCCCTACCCTGATCCACATGTTTGGTCGCCTTCTCAAAAAACTCACAAAACCATATTGACCATCTGAAATCATTTGTTCCTTGCTGAATGATTGTCAATCCTATCTCTCATAAGCCTTTCCATAATATGTTCATACAAAAGACATAAGGCTTATTGGTCTATGATTATTTGGATCATCTGTATTACCCTTCTTGAACAAGGAAACAACTTCTGCTTTCCTCCAATCTTCGAGGGATATTCCTGCCGACAATAATGAAATAAAGATCAAAGGCAAAGCCTCTGCAATCTCCTCCCTGGCTTCCCAGGAAATCCTTGGATAGATCCCATCCGACCCAGGGGACTTACTTATTTTCACGCCTACCAGAATTGTTAACAATTCCTCCTTGTAAACCTCAGTCCCATCTAGTCTAGTAGCCTGTATCTCAGATTCTCCTCGACAACGTTGATCTAATTCAATATGAAAACTAACGAACGTTATTCATTTGGCGCCTTCGTATCTCCTCTGACTCCACATACAATTCCTCACTACTATCTTACTCTCGTCATTTTTTTATTCCCCGTATATACACGTAGAAATACTTAGGGCTTTCTAAGATTCTATCCGCGAACAACTTCTCATATCCTCCCCGGCTCTGCTGGACTCTCTGTTCAGGTCTTTCCGAACTAACTTATAACTCTCAATCGCCCTAACTGAGCCTTCACGTCAAACCCTAACATAAGCGTTCTTCTTTCTCTTGACATGAGCTTACCTTCATTGGTAAGCCACGCCTGCTTCGCTCGATAACTTTCTTCATGCCTGACAGGTACATACTCATCAAGTACATGCAATAGCAGTTCCTTGCGTAAGTTCCACATTTCAATTGTGGTCATCCCATCCGTTTACTTCCACATCCAGTGCATACTAAATCTTGCCAAATCGCATCATAATTGCCTTTCCGTCAGCCATGAGACTTTCCCTGCAGTATGTAACTATCGCTTTCTCTTGCTTAATAAACATAACCGAATTGTGTTTGCGATCACGAAATTGCTCACCGACATCAAAATCTAACCCCGGCCTACCCATTACCTCGTACCAAATCCAATGTTGCCTGTGACTGTTAGTAAGAGGCAGTCTGGCCGCAGGTTTTGGACCTGTGTTGAGGATGAGACAGGAATTCATTAAAGTTGATAGGGACAAATAGTTTTTCAGCTCATCTCCCTCTGTTTCCCTCACTCGCAGGAGATTATTATCATTTGGCGCAGGAATTCACCGATGATATCTTTGGTTGCTTCAAATCTTCTGAACACTGTGCAAGTGAGTAAAATAGTGCACAAGTACCAGACTCCAATGAGAGAGCCAAGACAGCATGCATTGTCGGAGCGCCAGAACTGACGGAATGATGCTTTCCTTTTCCAACACAAAAAGTTAGTGCTGAAAGAGCGGCGCTTTTGGAGGGTCAGTGCTGTGGGAGCTGACTCTGTCAGAGCATCAGTGCTGAGGATGCAGATACTCTCAGATGGTTAGCGCTGAAGGACCAGTTACTGTAACAGGATCAATGCTGAGAGAGTGGGCACTGTCAGAGGTTTAGTGTTGAGGGAGCAGGTACTGTTGGAGTGTCAGTACTGAGCGAGAGGGTACTGTCACAGGGTCAGTGCTGAGTAAGTACCATCGTCGCCCGTTCAGTGTGGGGGGAGTGAGTGCTATCGGAGTGACAGTGCTGAGGGATTGTATATAAAAAAATGCATGCTAATATTTTCAGAAAAAAAACGTCAAATGTCAGCTGGATATGCAAACTGTCCATCAAATCATTCAATGGCAAGTCCGAACATAAACACATTATCAAAAACCTCTCTCATGTTTGAGGACACACGCATCCTGCCTGTCTTTGTCACACATACGCTGCCTGTCTGGTCACATGCATAATTCCTGTTTTTGTCTCACACAGCCTCACCCTGTTTTTCACCCACATTCTCCCACTCTCCGTCTCACACACCCTCCATATCTTCGTCACACACATCTTCATTGCCTGGAACAAACTCGAAGTCTGCCAGTACTGGAGTAGACTTCAGTTTATCCACTCCCAGGGATGTGATTGGGTAAAAATGGTTAGAAGTGGGAGCTATCCATTTTCCACTGACCCAGCCCCAATCCCAGCTCTTTGTCTGAACTGAGGGCAGATTGCAGCGAGACATGACAGAGAGAAAGTGAGAGAGAGAGAGAGTCATAGAAATTGAAAGCACAGAATCAGATGCTTCAGTCCAACTTGTCCACGCTGACAATATATCATTAATAACTCTCATCTCATCTGTCAGCATTTGATACATAACTCTCTCAAACCTTCTTACTCATTGACCAATCTTGATAAACTTTGTACTTCTACCCTCCTCTACCTCTCCGTCTGGCAACTTATTCTATACTTGCACCACTCTCTGTGAATGATGCTGTGTGTGGGGGAAAGGGTACTCTCAGGCGTTCAAGCTCCTGAGGCACCTAAGGGTTCACATCGGGGAGAAGCCATTCATTCATTCATTCCTCGTGTTGGAAGTGATTCAAACAATTGTCCGACCTACTGAGACATCTTGGCAGCCGCGCAGATGATAAATGTTTGAGTAACACTGACTACATCTGTTAATTTTATCCAATGATGAGTAAACGTATTAGTGCGTGGAGAATATATAACGAGTCATGAACTGACAGAGTCAGGAGGAACGATATGAAATGCTTCGATCCTTCATTAAATCTATACGATGTAAAAATTGATTTCCGTTTCTTCCTTCACCATGAAAGCCTTTTTTTCTTTAACACAGGAGGATAAATTAGAGACAGGAGTATTTCCTTAACTTTCCAAAGCGGCAAAGTAATGCAGGATACTCAGTTAAATTTCATCTGTTAACTTTAACTTTGGCAGGCTTAATAAATTACATAAAAGAATTCCTCAATAACAGTGACCATCAAGTGTACACTGAAGATTATTGAATAGGGCATCGTGGAGGTATCCAGTGAACGTCCTTAGTGATAGGTTAGGGTAGCTCTGCTCTTTGCGATTTTTATAAATGAGTTAGATGAGGTAGAAGAGAGGTGAGGTAGTAATTTTGCCGATGACATGAAGGTTGGTGGAATTGTCGCTAGTGTATTCGGCTGTTGTGGATTACAATGGAACATTACGAGGTTGCAGAACTGGGCTGATATGTGGCAGATGGAGTTAAACACGAACAAGTGTGAAGTCGTTCATGTTGGAAGAGCAAATTTCAATGCAGAATACAGGGTTAAAGGATTCCTGAAAGTGAGGGGGAGTAGAGGAATCTTGGGTCATATTGGCTGTATTTAGAACAAGTGTCAATCCCAAAAGCCAAGCAAGTTAAAATCTACCAAGGCGCTTCCAGTTTTACAAATAACGTTTTGAAACAGTTGTTCAGAGTGACAATCAAAATGAAATAACTCGTTTCTGATATACTTCAGGAGAACCTTCGAATGTAGTATCCACCCAGGTTACAGTTAAAGTCTAGAAAGTTGAGATGATTTGAACAAGTTGATTTGCTTCTTTGGAGATATTTCAATTGCTTGCCAATAAATTGTGTTTTGGAAGTTACATTTGATAATCTCTTCCCGACCAATCAGAGCAGGACCACGGAGACAGATGTTGTGGCAGACATTCATTTTAATAAATGCACCTGGAATTTCGTATATAGCACGATGTTTAGCTTTCAGTAAAGGTGCTGACATGATGTGTTATACGTGAAATAAAGAATGAGTGAATTCACTGTGAACCTGCACTGGGGTGGGTCCTAAATATATGTTACTCTTTGAGGAAGAGCCGGACATGAAGCGATTTATGTGTCACGGAGAATCGGGCTGCATTTTGACATAAACGATACAGTGATACTTCTCCAGTAGGGAACCAGTCAGGAGAGAATTCATTCGCACAGGGAATGGGCAGGAATGCAGCGAGGATCATCAGGAAGAGTCTGTACTCTTTTATTGGGATGATTAAGAACTGTCCACAATTTGGACACAAGTGAATAAAAAGGGTGGAAAATTTTACACCAATGTTTGATCTGTTGCTTGAAACTCACGCATCTGTGTATGATTATTTTATAAACTCACGGCACTCCTCTGGAGAAGGACGGTCGAGTCGATCTGACCGCAACAGTTAAAGATGGGGATTCTTCAACTCAACTGATCTTAAGTTAGTAAAGGTGTTCTTTTCTCTTTCTTGCACAGTGAAGTCTTGTAGGAATCAAAAGTAATGTGGTGATTCTTTGGTGCGTGGGAAAGTGCACCTAATTTCTGCTAATGCGCAGTTGATCGGTCATCACCCTGAGAATGAAGGTACAGAATCGAGAAAACATTGACACAAATGTCAGAATTAAAACAGTGTTTGAAAAGCAGCATCTGCAATCAAGAACAAGGTCAGATCCCATGCCTGAGATTTGTGGGTGGACAGAGCATGCAATACACAAATGAAATGAAGCTGACACTCAAAACACAGCTTCATTTTCGTTGGAAAAAGGGAGAAGTGCAGATCCTGGAGATTAATCGGGAGTGTTCCTTGAAAACGTTTGCAGTTCAGGAATCTTCGGAGGAGCAGGAAAATTGACATTTCAGCAAAGTCCCTTCATTAGTGTTGAGGGTTTGAGCCTCGGGGTTGGAGAGATTAAATGGCAGGTGCGTGGGGCTCGGGGAAAGGCTGCTGAGAGTGAAAAGGGTGGATGGAAGTGGGGCAATGGTGATAGGTCAGAGGGAATTCTGGGCGGATAAATGGGAAGCAGGATGGACAGGAATGACGAGCCATGAGCGCCGTGCTGAGATGAAAGTTTGGAACTAGGTTTAGGTGGGGGGAGGGGACATGGGGAAACTGGTGAAATCCACATTGATGCCATTGGGCTGGTGGTTACCCTGGCTCAAGATGAGGTGTGATTTCTACAAAGTCGGGTGAGAAGGGAGTGGCGATGGTGGAGGCCCAGGACCGACATGTCCTCGGTGGAGTGGGAGGGTAATTGAAGTTTTTGGCAATGAGGTGGTCGGTGCAGGTGTCGTGCAGGTGTTCACTGGAGCGCTATTCGAGTCAGCATTCTGTCTTCTAAATGTAGAGGAAACTGCATCGGGAGCAATGGATACAGTAACTGACATGTATGCAAATGGAGGTAAAAGTCTAATGGATGTGGAAGGCTTCTTTGTGGCTTTGGACCCTGGTTGGTGGGATGTATGGGCCCAGGTTTTGCAATTCCTGCGGTGGCAAAGGAAGCGGCTAGGATGGTTGGGTGGATTGGTGTGGGAGTGGTCCTGACGAGAGAGTAGCGGAAGGAATGGACTTTCTTTGAAACGGTTAAGAGTGAGGAGACTAATATATCTCTGGTGTTGGGTTCTGTTTGTAGGTGGAAAAATGGCGAAGGCTGTACGTTGACTGCAAATGGTAGCTGGGGTGGATGGGTTATAACCAGAGAGGCTCTGCCCGGTTTGGGGTTGGAGGGGTGTGTTTCGAGTGTGAATGTGCAGGAAATGGATGAGATGCATGGGAGGGCTTCATCAACCACGTGGGAGGGGAAATTGTGGTCTTTGGAAAGTCGGCCATCTGGTGTGATCTGTGGTGAACTAGTCATACAGTCATAGAGATGTCCAGCAAGGAAACTAGCCCTTCGGTCCAAGCCGTCTATGCCGACCAGATATCCCAACCCAATCTAGTCCCACGTGCCAGCACCCAGCCCATATCCCTCCTAACCCTTCCTGTTCATATTCTCTTCCAAATTCACTTTACATGTTGCAATTGTACCAGCCTCCACCACTTGCTCTGGCAGGTCATTCCATACACGTACAACCCTCTGCGTGAAACAGTTGTCTCTTAGATCTCTCTTATATCATTCACCTCACACCCCAAAACTATGACCTCTAATTGTGGACTCACACACACCCGGGAAAATATTTTGGCTATTTTTCCTATCCATGTCCCTCATAACTTTGTAAAACTCCATAAGGTCACCCCCCAGCCTCAGACGCTCGACTTAAAATATCCCCAGCCTGTTCAGCCTCTCCCGAAAGCTCAAATCGTCCAACGCTGGCAATATTCTTGTAAATCTTTTCTGGACCCTTTCAGGTTTAACAACATCTTTCCGATACGTAGGAGATCAGAATTGCATGCAGTATTCCGAAAGCGGCCTAAACAAGACACTGGACAGCCAGTAAATGGACGCAATATTCTGACCAATAAAGCAAAGCATACCAATCGCCTTCTTCACTATCCAATCGACCAGCGACTCCACTTGCAAGGAGCTATGAACCTGCACTCCATGGTCTCTTTGTTCAGCAACGCTCCCTATGACCTGACCGTGAAGTGGAAATGTCCTGCTGAGCTTTGCTTTCCCAAAATGCAGCACCGCGAATTTATCTGAATTAATCTCCGCCTGCCACTTCTCAGCCCATTGGCCCATGCGATCAAGATCTTGTTGTAGTCTGTGGTTACCTTCTTTGCTGTCCACTACACCTCCAATTTTGGTATCATCTGCAAACTTATTGACTATGCCTCTTATGCTCACATCCAAATCATTCATGTAACCGACGAAAAGTAGAGGGCCCAGCACTGATCCTTTTGGCACTACACTGGTCACAGGCCTCCAGTCAGAAAAGCAACCCTACACCAACACTCTCTGCCTTCTACCGTTCAGACAGTTTTGTATCCAAATGGCTGGTTCTCCCTGTATTCCTTCAGATCTAACCTTGCTAATCTGTCTCCCATGGGAAACATTGTCGAATGCATGACTGAAGTCCATATAGATCACATCTACCGCTGTGCCCTCATGAATCCTCTTAGTTACTGTAATGGAAAATTATCCATTTACTGTGAAATTTGAAAGAGAATGCTTTTCTAACATTTAAGGCTGTGCTGAGCTTTGTAAACAATACTTTGGTGAGGTGTGCAGCCAGCTTGTCTCTGTTTCAGTTTTGTAAACATCCAACTCCACCTTGCGACAGTTGGACACAATGAAAGCAGAAAAAACTGTTATGTCCAAGACCAGGGGTTGAGAGAATAACAACTTGAGTTTTCCCAGTCTTTGCCCTTTGTTGTGTGATAAGTATCAGTATAAGGCAAGTATCTGAATAATGCTCAGATAACCCTTATATTGAGGAGTCGAGATGAATGTACTGGGTTCAATGCAGCAGAATTTAAATAAAGTTCCTTTCTTTGCCCTTACTAATAGTTGAGTCAAGTCAATTTAATATCCACGACAGTAAACTTGGGGGCTCATCCCGCTACCAGGCGACTGGGTGGGATGCTGAAGATTCCCACGAGGCATAGGCGCCAGCGCCTCAAAGGTGTTTCTCTTCATATCGAGCACTGATTTGGCCCTTATGCGTGAGAGGACAGGGAATGTGTCGATCGTCCAAGCGCCGGCGTTCGAATTGAAAAGAGTCGGGGTAAGAGTCGTGACTTATCTAATCCTACATGGAGAATCATTCTAAGAAATAAATACAACAGGAAGAGGGTTCAGTGAACTCTCGCGAGGTACTAGAGCAAAACCCAAGGAAAGGGGATAGCCGTCTCTAGAGTGTTTATGAGACAGCACTTTTCAGGGTGATTATAGACTTGGAGCCACAACTGGCTGAGTTGGACTCACCAAAGGCGTACTGGAAACGTGGTTTCTTAGTTTCAAAAACCAAGGCATTGAGGCGTACTTGTCCGATGCGTGAGGGGACCTCCTGAGGTAAGAAAGCAAGTCAATGGGAAAAGACATGCAGTCACTCCCCAGGTAAAAGAAAAAGACAGATAGGTGACAGTTCGGGGACAGAAAAGGAACCGGCAGGCAGTGCAGGGATCCCCGGTGGCCATTCCCCTCAACAATAAGTATACCGTTTTGAATACTGGGGAGGATGACTTACCAGGGGAAAGCAGTGGGACACCTGCTGCTCAGAAGGGAAGAGGAAGAGGAGCAGAGCAGTCGTCATTGGTGACTCGATAGTTATGGAGACAGATATGAGGTTTATTTGGGATGAGAGAGACTCACAGTTGGTGTGTTGCCTCCCGGGTGGCAGGGTACGTGATGTCTCTGATCATGTTCTTGGCATCCTTCAGTGGGAGGGAGAGCAGCCCCAAGTCGTGGTTCACATTGGCACCAAAGACAAAGGTCGGAAGAGAGATGGGGACTTGAGGTAGAAATTCAGCGAGCTAGGATGGAAGCTTAGAGCTCGGACAAACAGAGTTGTTTTCACTGGTTTGCTGCCCGTGCCATGTGCTAGTGATGTGAGGAATAGGGAGATAAAGGAGTTGAACACGTGGCTACAGGGATGGTGCAGGAGGGAGGGTTTCGGGTTTATGGATAATTGGAGCTCTTTCTGGGGTAGGTGGGACCTCTACAAGCAGGATGGTCTTCATCTAAACCAGAGGGGTACAAATATCCTGAGTGGGAAATTCGCAAAAGCTCTTAAGGTGGATTTAAACTAATAGAGTACAGGGATGGGAAACCAAATTGTCGGACAGGTACAGAAGAGGATGAGAGTAGGGAATTTCAAAATTAAGGATCTGACACTGGCAAGCGAGAACCTGGTTTGAAGTGTGTTTATTTCAACGCGAGGAGCATCCGAAATAAAGTGGGTGAACTGGCAGCGTTGGTTGGTACCTGGGACTTCGGTGTTGTGGCTATTATGGAGACATGGATAGAGCAGGGACAGGAATGGTTGTTGCAGGTTCCGGGATTCAGATGTTTCAGTAAGAATAGAAAAGATGGCAAAAGAGGTGGAGGTGTGACTTTTTGATCAGGGTCAATATTACAGTTGAAGAAAGAATGTTTGGAGAATCATAATCTGAGGTGGTATGGGTTGAGGTTAGAAACAGGAAAGGCGAAGTCACCATGCTGGGAGTTTTCTATAAGCCTCCAAGTAGGGCCAGAGATGTAGACGAAAGGATAGCACAAAGGATTCTCGATAGGAGTGAGAGAGGCAGGGTAGTTGTCATGGGGGACTTCAACTATCCACATATTCCTGACATAGTATGTAGACAGGCCTACAAGGGTCGAAGCCACTTTAGATTTAGTACTGGGCAGCGAGCCTGGCCAGGTGTTAGATTTGGAAGGAGGTGAGCACTTTGGAAACAACGATCACAATTCTGCCAGGTTTAATTTAGTGATGAAAAGGGGTAGGTGTACTCCACCAAGCAAGTGTTACAGCTGGGAGTAGGGAAATTACGATGCAATTAGGAAAGATTTAGGAAGCATGGAATGGGGAAGGAAACTGGAGAGGATGAGCACATTAAAAATATGGAACTTATTCAAGGAAAAGCTCCTGTGTGTCCTAGATAAGTATGCACCTGACGGGCAGGGCGGAAGATACAGAACGCGTGAGCCGTGGTTTACTAAGGAAGTGGAATCCCTGGTCAAGAAGAAGAAGAAGGCTTATGCTAGGACAAAATGTGAAAACTCATTTAGGACGCTTGAGGGTTACACGGAAGCCAGGAAAGACCGAAAAAAGAGAGCTCAGCAGAACCAGGAGGAGACATGAGAAGTAGTTGGCGGATAGGATCATGGCTAACCCTAAGGCTTTCCATCGGGATGTCAGGAATAAAAGAATGACGAACTTAAATTCGGGCCAATCAAGGATAATAGTGGGAAATTGTGTGTGGAGTCAGAGGAGATAGGGGAAGCACTAAATAAATATTTTTCGACAGTGTTCACTATAGAAAATGAAAATGTTGGCGAGGAAGATACAGACATATTTACATCTAGTCTAGAAGAGATTGAGGTTCACAAGGAAGATGGATTAGAAATAATGCAGAGTGTGAAAATAATCAAATCCCTGGGCTGGATAGTATCCATCCTAGGATCCTCTGGGAAGCAAGGGAAGAGATTTCCGAGACTTTGGCATTGATCTTCAAGTTATCATTGTCGACAGGAACAGTGCCTGAGGACTGGAGGATAGCAAATGTGGTTCTCTTGTTCATAAAGGGTAGTAGAGACAACCCTGGTAATTACAGACCAGTGAGTCTCACTTCAGTTGTCGGTGAAGTGTTGGAAAAGGTTATAAGAGATAGGATTTATAACCATCTAGAAAAGAATAATCTGATCAGGGACAATCAGCACGGCTTTGTGAAGGGCAGGTCGTGCCTGACGAATCTTATGGAGTTTTTTGACAAAGTGACCAAATAGGTAGATGAGAGTAAACCGGTTGATGTGGTGTATATGATTTCAACCAGGCGTTCGATAGGGTTCGCCACATTAGGCTATTATACAAAATGCAGAGGAATGGGATTGTGGGAGACATCGTAGTTTGGATCAGTAATTGGCTTGCTGAAAGGAAACAGAGGGTTGTAGTTGATGGAACTTGGTATCCAGTTACGAGCGGCGTACCGCAAGGGTCGGTGTTGGGTCCACTGCTGTTCGTCATTTTTATAAATGACCTGGATGAGGGCTTAGAAGGGTGGGTTAGTAAGTTTGCTGACGAGGCTAAGGTCGGTGGTGTAGTGGATAGTGACGAAGGATGTCGTAGGTTGCAGAGAGACATATATAGGATGCAGAGCTGGGCTGACAGGCGGCAAATGGAGTTTAATGTGGACAAGTGTGAGGTGATACATTTTGGATGGAGTATTCGGAATGCAAAGTACTGGGATAATGGTAGGATTCTTTGGAGTGCAGATGAGCAGAGACATCTCGTTGTCCATGTACACAGATCGCTGCAAGTTGCCACCCAGATTGACAGGGTTGTTAAGAAGGCATACAGTGTTTTGGCCTTTATTAATAGAGGGATTGAGTTCCGCAATGAGGAGGTTATGCTAGAGCTGTACAAAGCTCTGGTCCGGCCTACACTTGGAGTATTGTGTACAGTTCTGGTCCCCGGATTATAAGAAGGAAGTGGAAGCTTTGGAAAGGGTGCAGACAAAATTTACTAGGATGTTGCCTGGTATGGAAGGAATGTCTTACGAGGAAAGGTTGAGGGCCTTGAGGCTGTTCTCGTTAGAGAGCAGATGGTTGAGAGGTGACTTAATAGAGACATACAAGATAATCAGAGGGTTAGATAGCGTGGACTAGGAGAGCCTTCTTCCAAGTATGGGAACGTCAAACACGAGGGGACACAACTTTATAGTGAGGGAAGAGAGGTTTAAGACAGATGTCAGAGGTCGGTTATTTACTCAGAGAGTAGTAAGGGTATGGAATGCTTTGCCTACAACGGTAGTAGATTCGCCAAGTTTAAGTGCACTTAAGTCGTCATTGGACAGGCATATGGATGTACGTGGAATAGTGTAATGGGGATGGGCTTCAGATTAGTATGACCGGGCGGCGCAATATCGAGGGACGAAGGGCATGTACTGCGCTGTAATGTTCTATGCTCTATGTACTATAACGGTACCGCATGAGAGAGAGCTGAACACTTTGGCAGTTACACTAAAAATGGGCTCCGGCCAGAGCAAACAAAAGGAGAGTCCACACAGTACTGAGTCCACACAGTACTTGAAATGGTCAACCAAAAATACAATACATGCTAAATAATTACAGAGTCTGTAAAGCCGTTAGAATTGTGGATCAAGGAATGTGGTTTACCAGAGGAAGGAAGTTTTAATAAAAGACAGCTAGAAATATTGAGGTCGATGTTGGAGGAAAGAGAGAAGAAGAAAAGGAAGGGAAAAATAGAAACTGTCACTTGGAGTGCTTATAATATGTGGAAGGCTGAGGCTGACATCAGAGAAAGGAAATCTCAAGTAAGTGGTAGATCAAATGCACGTACAAAAACCAGCACACATGCAGACGCATGCTCAAAACACACAAACGACGCTGTACAGTGTCTCAAGAATGTTTCTGATTCCGTCCTTGATGACTGCGCTCCGAGACCAACAGCCCCCCTACGAGATACACCTGGCGAACGGTTCACGTCAGCGACCGCCATCTCAGGATCTGCTGAAACAACCATCGCACGCCGTACCCAAAACCAATTGAAGCAAGAAGCCCAAAAGAAGGAGGTGTTCGTGAACAGGGCTGTTCGCGATCAACTCCGACGGATGATGAGTCAGACAGTGAGGTACTGGCGTATGACCATCCAACCAGGTAGTTCTGTTTCAGCCCCAATGGTTGAAGTTGCAGGTCAAGAAGGGCATCCAGTATTGGTCCACCGGCCATGGGCCATGAAGGATCTGGAATGTGCCTATTGTTATTTGCCTGACTCACGTGAGGTTGGAGGTAATCAGTTCTCCAAAGAAGTGTCAAAGTTCTGTCCTGAGTTCCATCCCACATCACATGAGATGAGACGTCTCCTAGGATGAAAACGAGGTGCCGATGTCACGAAAATCAAGTATAACTGGCCAGCCGCAAGTATCCATGCCAGAGTAGCCAACTCGCAAGCGGAGCAGAACGGAGACTTTAATTATTTCGTTGCAGCACTGGCAACCGTCTGTAGCGAGGCATTCCCAGTGCGAATGGACATAACCAAAATAGCAATGTGTCAACAATGGGAAGGTGAGACAGTGTCCCAGTAACTTACGCACCTCACTGAAGTCCATAATGCCCATAGTGGACTGAGACCACCCGACGACATAACGGCAGCAGAAATCACGCCGTATGAAGCCCACTTGAGGAACAGCTTCATCAATGGAATGAAGGACAAAAGAACGAAAAGAATGAAAAGACACATGTACTACCTGGGACACGGGAAAGCTGAATTTGATGGAACAACATGCGATACATGTTGAAAAATTGCTTATCCAAGACAAGGATAATCGGAAACTAAAAATGGAACAGCAACCAAATAAATCTCAGCTTGTTATGATGCAAATTTTCACTCAGCCGTTGGAGGGAGGTGCTGCAGGAAGAGTGGGAGAGGCAGAGGTGGAGGTCGCTGAAGATGAAGCGGAAGAGGTCGTGTAAGAGGCGCGGGCAGAGGTAGATCTGGCGGGTCCTTTGTTTGCAGAGCAATGTATCACTGGGCGATACAGTGCCCACACAGACAGCTTCAATCGGCCCTGGAGGCTGGACAGCAGGGTGACTGACAGGGAAAGGCTGAGGTGGAGGTGGGCAGCCCACAAGGTACAGGTTAGCCATTTTCCCTTCTGCTTGGTAACTAGGACTCGCTTATACTAATCTCTTCTACTAATCGGACGGGCACAGGGACATGTCCAACCTTTATGTTGAGCGCTGAGATTGCGAAAAGTGGACGGTCTGTTCATAATCACAATAATTCGTCTATGGCGATGTCTACCTCTATGTTATATGTGGAATGTACATCAGTTACCTTTTTGGTAAATACAGGGGCAACTTACTCAGTCCTTAAATTAAGCTAGTTTATACAATCGACGTAAATAAAGAGGAGTGAAAGGTTCCTGAACAGAATGGGTGTATCAGGAGTCGAGGTGTGGGAGAGATTTTCCACACCCCTACTGTGCAAAACTAGTAATGGGGAAACATTCCAATTCTCCATCTTGTTTTTGGAATTTTGTCCTTTAAATCTGCTGGGTCAGGATCTCAAAGGGAGACTGGGGTTGGACTTTCGCAGTACTCCGACGAGCTGGTAGGTAATTCAACGGAAAGATTTACCAGTACAGGCTGTAAATTATGACCCACGACCCCTGATGTATATATATATGAGTGGCGATTAAGCCAGGGGGGTGATACGTTCAGTGAGCGATTCACTCACATTGGAAGCAAGCAACCATGTTAATCCTATCAACGCCGGTTTTCTTGCTGGATATACGCTGCTCTGCACAGCACACATACAACGTGATCGCCAAGACGAACGATATCAGAAGGATTGGTTCAGGAGAATGGTTAAACCAGATTAGTTGTTGTTGTGCGATTTTTATTGGATTGTTCACAGATGTACAACCAGTGTGAACTTATCTAAGGTCTCTGTAACAGCAAGCAGACCCTATATTTTTGATGTGGAAGTCTCCACTCCTCATATGTCACTGGCGAAGGCGTCTGGTGGCAGATGGCAGGATTTGGGACCATGGGTGCTAAGGGCACAAAGAACGAAAGGTTGGGTCTTCAGGGACGATGTGGGTGTCTGGTCCAATGCAGATATGCGGACACATAAGAAGAAACAAAATTGGCTAACTCAGGCAGATAGGACAGTCCTGGTAACCCCCACTAACCCTGAAAAGCCGAGCGGGATAGCTTGCCGTTACCCTAAGATAGAAGTCTCAGACCCAAAATTAAAAATGGTGCCGACTGAGCCGAATACCCATTAAAACCAGAAGTCATGGATGGAATTACTCCATTCTTGGAATCCCTCCTAAAGGCTAGAGTGATAATCCCCTCTGAAAACTCACCGGTGAGAACCTCCATTTTTCCGGTCAAAAAGGCATACATTCCCAGTGAACCTGGGAATGGAGGTTGGTTCAAGACCTGCAGGCAGTCAATAGCGCTGTTGTCCCGCACGCCTGAAATGTTCCCAACCCCTATACTGTATTGGCTCAAATTCCGCCAGACTATAAACGGTTCTCTGTTGTGGATTTAGCACATGCCTTCTTTAGTGTACCTGTGCACCCAGATAGTCAATTCTGGTTCGCTTTTTCATTCAAATGGAAGTCACTTACCTTTACACAATTTTGTCAAGTTTACTCTGAGTCCCCCACCTTATATAATGAGGCTCTACGCAGGAGTCTGGAGATTTTTGCTCGAACTCCGTGATCAGTGTTTTTGCAGTATGTAGATGATTGCTTGATAGCGGTACCATCAAAGGAACAATGTGAGAAGGATGCCCTTGCGTTGATCTGCCATATAGCAAGGAAAATGCACAAAACCAGTCTCGCAAAGCCAGAATTTGTGCAACAACAGGTAAAGTTCTTAGGTCAATTAATATATGAACACGGCAAGGCCATTGGTCAAGACAGAGTTCAAGCAATCCAGAAAATTCCAAAGCCTCACACTTAGAAACGGTTACTAACCGTTTTAGGCATGTGCTCCTACTGTTGTACGTTTATCCCACAATACGCAAACCTTGAAGTGCCCCTAAGTGACATAGCCCGTGGCTAAGGATTGCAGAACCAGAGTCCATTGCTGTTGACCCCAGAGGCCGAGAGTGCCTTTGGTGAATTAAAAAGGCCGCTCAAAACTACACCTATGCTGAGAATTCCGAATCCAAACAAGCCTTCTGTACAAACGGTGGATAGTAAGTGTGGCTGCATGATATCTGTGCTGTTGCAGGATCATGGGGGAAGGTAGAGGCCGGTAGCTAATTTTTCAGTTGAACTAGATCCCGTAGCGGCAGGATTGCCTAACTGCCTGCGCGCCGTGGCTGCAGCTGAAAAAACTGTTGTAGCGTCCTGGGATATAGCTGGCTACGATGAATTAACCCTTCTGGTCCCATATGCATTATCCTTGCTGCTTTCTGAACAAAGGACCGTAAACATGGCAGCAGCATGTTAGCTCAGATATACTCCTGGGCTCTTGGAGATGCCTAACATTACAATAAAGCGATGTAACGTCCTTAATCCTGCCAGCCGTCTCCCCACAGAAGGAGACGGGGACCCACATGATTGTGTCGCTGTAACTAATGAAATTTGCAGCCCCAGACTAGAATTGTAGCATTTACCACTTCAGAATCCAGATATGGAGTTTTTTTTGCGGACGAGTCAGCATTCAGGAGCAAGGAGGCGGCCCAGAAAAGTGTTGGATATGCTGTAGTGACTACCGACGATATAGTCAAAGCGAGATTATTACCTTCTCATCTGTCAGCGCAAGCAGTGGAGCTGATTGCCTTGACTGAGGCCTAACAATTGGCTGAGGGAAAGACAGTGAAGATTTACACCGATAGCAGATATGCATTCGAGGTTGTTCATGATTTTAGAAAGCTGTGAAAACGCAGGGACTACTTGACCTCCACTGGAAAGCCCATCACACACTGTGGCCTGATTTCTGACCTCCTGGAGGCGGTCCTGTTGCCTAAATCAATCACTTGTGTGAAGCCCACATTAAAAAAAATGATTTTATTTCTCAAGACGATGCAAGGGCCGACTCAGCAGCAAAAACAGCAACCCAGCAACCAATAAGTGAGCAGATTGCCACGTGTATGAAAAAAAATTGCACCACAACCGCAGACGTACGGGAGTTACAGTTACAGGCCACACAGGAAGAAAAGCATGAGTGGGCGAAAGCAGGATGCAGTGTCAGGGAAGGCGGATGGTGTAGCCCCAATGATTAAACCCTGACTACCAACATCATTATTTCCATTCTATGCCAAGCTGACACACGGTGAGGAGAATGTGTCAAAAGGGGGGATGTATGACAGTATTTCAGCACACTGATACAGTAAGGGATTTACTCATTACTACCAGAAATCTTGTGAAGGTAGTGTTACTAATAATGTGGGGAGGGGAATACAGATGAGTCAGACGCATACCCATTCCCCAAAAACCTTTTCAACATTTACAGATGAATTTCATTGAACTAACGCCGAGGGAAGGGAAAATATATTCTCTGGTAATAGTTGATCGGTTTTCCAAAACAGTGGAAGCGTTCCCCACATCTAAACCGGGTGCCATTGCTTACAATTTTGTAAACATTGCTTACTGTTTCTTAACATGAACAAGTACTGATTCTTTCGTTGAACGAGAACACAATTTTGTAATCAGTTCGATCTATCCTTTCTCATGTTTAACCTGAATCCATAACAGCTCATGAGTTCAAGCATCAATATTGAAAATTCCCCAAACACTTCCCTCCCGACAGCATATCACTGTGTCGCCAACTCTGCTGTTCAGACAGGAAATGTCCAGGTTTGTTGACCTTGCTGTCTGTGAATATATTTTCTGTCAGGTATGATTGCGTGATTGTAACATTTCTGTTGCTACTTGAGTTGTCCGTGAGGCAGCTCTTTCTTCAGTTTGTGCAGAAGACTTCGTCGGGTCCACAGGACACGTCCAGCCATTCTTTCGCAGTGCCAAGATCGATGCACCGTGATCCGTCTGGTTTCATTACTTTGAGACTTTATCACGATTGAAATAACTGAATGACTTGCTGGGCCTTTTAATATGGCCATTGAGTGTTAAACAAATATTTACAACAGTTACCCAGATGCGTGATTCCCTACAGTCTGCAATGATTTGGTGGTCTTCAGATTTTTAAAAATTAAATTCAGACTCAATCATCTATGTTGGTGAGTATCGAACCTGCGGCCCCGTAATGTTGCCTTTATCTCCATATATAAAAATCTAGCGGTACTACAACTAGGCTATCGCCTCCTCTTTGCTTGAGCAATGCCCTTTCAGGAAGCAAATCTGCCCAGCTTTCCAGGTCTGACCGAAAAGTGACTCCAGAAACACAGATATGTGATAGACCCTTCACTGGTCTCTGAAACGGCCAAGTAAGAGAGTCAATTGCATCAAACAACACCAAATCTTTAAACAGTAAAACCAGATTAAACTCTGTACCAGCCTAAGTATTAGAAAAAAGACCATGAGCTGTAGTTCTATCGAACTACAGAGAGCTCTTTTCCAAAATCCGAGAGTTTATAACAACATTTACACAGCTTTCCCACAGCTACAAAAAAAGTGTCAGAGTTGGCTCATAAATCTATCGATGCTTCCCCCTCTTCCACCCACGCATTATTGTTTCATGATCGAATGTCGCTTCAATGCACCTTTTTTTCCACACAATGTTCACATATCTTCATGTGACTAACAATCAAGGAAATACAGAATAGGAACAACACTTAAACCTTTGGTCCATTATTTTGTTCTCACTGTCCATATAATGATGGCTGATCCTATTAACTCTGCACCATACTCCTGCTCTCCGACCATGCAGAAACTCTTGATATTATTCTACATTTTCGTCTCCATATCCTGAAGTGGCACATGGTTGCCCACGTTCACCAGTCTCAGAGCGGAAACAGAAGTAATATCTCAATGCACAGTAGCCTCCCTGTCGTTAATACTGTGGCCCAGTGTTTTAGGTGTACCAGTCTGATCATGCCTGCTTCCAATCTGCCACTCTGCCGAGTCTTATGTATTTCAATGAGATGTCCACTTATTTTCCTAAACTCAATGTGATACAGACCCAGCTGAAGGAAGTACTGCCCTCACAACAAGCATATCAGACGGGAGATCAGTCTTATCATCGTTCACTGCACTCATTCAATGTCAGGTTTATCATTTATGAGATAAAGAGACCAAAACTGCACAAAATGCTGCTCAATGTTCACGATGATGTCTCCACAAGGCCCTGTACAGTTGCAGTAAGGCAACATTACAAAACATCATGTATCTTCCCAACTGTCATTCTTCTCCGGTATTATTGTTTTCACTGACTCGTGTATGAGTGAATGTGGGCTGGGTGAGGCGATTTTGATAAATAACGTTGTGGTTGACACAGAAACTGTGCGAGGTTGGCAGTGAGAAGGAAGATTTTCTGTTACATGAAAATATTGATAGAATGGTCAGATGAGCAGATGAATGGCAGATGGAATTTAACTCTAATAAATATGAGGCATTGCACTTTAGAAGAAGAAACCATACAATTGAGAACTTAATGAATGGCAGCACACTCAAAAGCTAAGAGAGTGCTTCTCCAAAGACCCCTGAATGCGATGGGACAGGATACTACTGTAGGAGAAAGTGAGGACTGCAGATGGTGGAGATCCGAGCTCAAACATGTGCTGCTGGAAAAGGGCAGCAGATCAGGCAGCATCCAAGGAGCAGGAGATTCGACGTTTCGGATATAAACCCTTCTTCATGAATGAGGAAAGTGTGCCAAGCAGGCTAAGATAAAAGGTCGGCAGGAGCAACTTTGTGGTGGGGCGTTGGGAATGCGATAGGTGGAAGGAGGTTAAGTTGAGGGTGATAGGCCGGAGAGGGGGTGGGATGGAGAGGTCGGGAAGAAGATTTCAGGTCAAGAAGGCGGTACTGAGTCCGAGGGTTGGGACTGACATAAAATGGGGGGAGGGGAAATGAGGACGCTGGAGAAATCTGCATTCCTCCCTTGTGGTTGGAGGTTTCCGAGGTGGAAGATGAGGCGCTCTTTCTCCAGGTGTCGTGTGCCATGGTCTGGTGATGGAAGAAGCCAAGGATCTGCATGTCCTTGGCGGAGTGGGAGGGGGTGTTAAAATGTTCCGCCAAGGGATGGCTGGGTTGGTTGGTGCGGGTGCCCCAGAGATGTTCTCTGAAACGTTCCGCATGTGGGCGTCCTGTCTCCCCAATGTAGAGGAGGCCAATCGGGTGCAGTGGATGCAGTAAATGATGTGTGTGGAGGATGATGTGCCCCAAGGGATCCTTCCATATCCGTCCAGATACATTGTATCATCCTTCATCATTTCTGCCACCTCCAAACAGATCCCACCACCAAGGATATATTTCCCTCCCCTCCACTATCAGCCTTCCGGACAGACAACTCCCTCCGTGACTCCCGGGTCAGGTCCACACCCCCCACCAACCCAACCTCCACTCCCGGCACCTCCCCTGCAACCGCAACAAATGCAAAACCTGCCCCCACACCTCCCCCCGCACTTCCCTCCAAGGCCCCAAGGGATCCTTCCATATCCATCACAAATTCACCTGCACCTCCACACACATCCTTTACTGCATCCGCTGCACCCGATGTGGCCTCCTCTACATTATGGAGACAGGCTGCCAACTTGCAGAACGTTTCAGAGAACACCTCTGGGACACCCGCACCAAGCAACCGAACTGCCAGACCATGGCAACACGACGCCTGGAGGAAGAGCGCCTCATCTTCCCCCTAGGTACCCTCCAACCACAAGGGATGAATGCAGATTTCTCCAACTTCCTCATTTCCCCTCCCTCCACCTTATCTTAGTCCCAACCCTCGGACTCACCACCATCTTCTTGACCTGCAATCTTCTTCCTGACCACTCCACCCCCACCCTCTCTCCGGCCTATCACCCTCACCTTAACCTCCTTCCACCGATCGCATTTCCAACTCCCCTCCACCACGTCCCTCCTCCCTACCTTTTATCTTAACCTGTTTGGCACGCCCTCCTCATTCCTGAAGAAGGGCTTATGCCCAAAACGTCGATTCTCCTGCTCCTTGGATGCTGCCTGACCTGCTGCACTTTTCCAGTGTACTACTGCAGGGGACCAGAGACATAGACATACGTTTATGAGTCGAGGCAAAGATTGTAAGAACTCTATAAGTCTTTGGTTAGGCCAATATGGACGCCACATTACAAGAGGGAGGGAATCGCGCTGAAGAATGTGCAATGGAAATACATCATGATGATCTTTGAAAAGCAGCATATTAGTAATTAAGAGACATGGGATTGCTCGGAATCGTTTGCTTTGGAGATGAGAAGGCTGATGGGGCATATTTTATGTACATAACATCACTAGAATCATGGACAGAGTGGGCACAACGCAACACATTTATTCAACGATACATTTATGCGTCTTATTTTTGCTATCAGTTTCCATACAACTGCTCTGATACTATCGTCTCTATTTTCAGAGTTTGTATGCACCATCCTTCCTGTAAAATGGAACCACATGAGCTAGCCTCCAGTTCTGTAGCACCTCCCATATAGCCATATTCCAAGAAAATAAAATTTGGGTCAGGGCCTTTCCTACTTTGACTCCCCATCACTATTGAAATATAACTCAAGTGCGCTTGGAGATTGTCCAATTTTATGTTCGTCCAAGCAATCAATTCGTGCCCGCATCTTCTATCATTCTGCTCAAGCTGTTAACAGACCATCTTCTGTTATTCTATACCGGCATCCTCATTAATAGAAGCAAAGAACCCCAATAGTGTTGAAACAGGCCATTCGGCCCAACAAATCCACATCAACCCACACAGCATCACTATTGTGCTTCATTTCCATTGACTAAAGAGCTATTGTACAACTCCTTGAACACAATGGGCAATTTAGGATGGTCAATTCACCGAACCAGCATGTGCAGGGAAACCAGAGCTTCCATAGGAAATCACTCAGAAGGAATGTGCAAACTCCGCACACAAAGTCGCCTGAGGCTGGACTCAATTCCCAGTCACTGGTGCTGTGAGACAGTTGTGCTAACCTCTGAGCCGTGTGCTGCCCAAAAGATTGAAGCAAGCAATACCTGGAAAAGAAACTGGGCATCGCACATGTCAGGCGAGAATTCTACCACTGAATAATCAATGCAACGAAGAAAGAAAATGTGAAGCATCCATGTAACAATTGATCAATGTTCTTCAGCTTCACAGGATAACTGCCACTTCAATATCTTGCCCTCACTTTTCCCTGGTTTTCATGTTCAGCTCGGCGCACATGTAGAAAATTTTAGGATTATGCCTTAACCTGATTGCTGCGCTTGTCCTTGCCCCTCGTTGGGCTGTCTCCTCCATGTGTATTTTCTCGATTTCATTGCTATACTTTGAAGTAAGTTTATAACTTTAATAAATGGGCGCTTTCAGTCATACTTTGAAACACTACAGATCACAGATCGAGTTTCTTCATTAGAAAATGTTGCCTTCAAGAGAGATTAATCTGGAAACTTCCCATCACACTCTTTCTTTGGTCGTGATACTTTTTTTCTCAGGTTAGGACATCTCAACTGTCCACAGTATACCAGGTACATTCTCACCAAATCTCCATGCACTCCACATTCCAATTCCGTTCAAATGTAGGGAAAACTTAATTTTACTTTCCTATTCATGTATGATCTTCTGAATAACCTTCGTTTTAATTTTATTCATTAACTCACTATGTGAGTTCCTGAAAAATCCATCTGATTATTCAACTGCCCCACATTTACTGCTTCTCAATTATTAGAAAAACAATGCCTCATCTTCCGCCGGGGCACTCTACAGCCCGTAGGACACAATATTGAGTTCTCCAATTTCAATTAATCTCCCTCCCCTTTCCCCAAAATATCTTGTCAGCCGCTCCCAACGCCTTCCAGCGCTCCTTGCTACCAAACGGATTCATTCCTCCCCATGACCAACAAGGTTGTACCCTCTATCTATCTGCGCTTCCCCACGATGCTCCGACTCTCCCTGCATCTGGAGTTCCCAACTAAACCCACCCCCACACCTGAGATTGGATTCCACATGAAACATCGTTTTCCTCGCCTCCTCAGGCAGCCTGGCTTGCTGTGTTGTTCCAGCCTCCTGCCTTTCCAGTTTCATTTACATCTGGCTATAAGAAATACCTTCAAACAGCTACGAAAGATATGGTGGTTCTGATTTCCATCTCATAATTCAATTATCATGCCCTCCAATTTTGCTGTTAATTCCTAAAAATCAAACATTTATCCCTTTAGACAAGCTTCCAGCAGCCTCCCCCCAGACGATGACAAGTTTCACTGATCTGTACTTTGCCAAAACTTCTCTTCTGCCTTGATTGACAGTTCGGGTTGCGAGAGCAACATTCCTGTTCTCAAAATAACTTCCGGCCTTGAAGAGTGCATTGGGAAATTGCGTATTGATCACCAATGTTATCAAAATGTTAATTGCTGCTTTTTTCCGAAATTCTGGGAATAAAGTTCAAGATAAGCTGCGAAGAAAAGCCTGGGGACTTTGGGTTAGTGAGCCTAACATCTGTCCGACACAGGTGACTTGAGAAGATTCTTAAGGATAGGATGTAGATACATTTCGAAAGAAAGGGTTTGATTCGGAGTAATCAGCATCGTTTTGTGCGTGTAAAATCATGCCTCTCAACTTTGTTAGAGTTCTTTCATGAAATGACCAGGAAGCTTGATGAGGGCACGCGCACTATACATGAATTTCAGTGAGGCCCAAGAGAAGGTTTACATGGTAAGTTGCTCTGGAATCCTGAGGGAGTGGCAAATTAGATACACAATTGCCTTGATGGTCGGAAGCAGAGTATATGCTTGTTGGACTGGAAACCTGCGAATGCTGGTGTCGCTCGGGGCATCTGTGTCCATTGCTGTTGATTATCTGAATCAATAATTTCAGTGCAACAGCACAAGACATGATTCATACTTCTGGAGATGACTTTAAAATAGGTGGCACTGTGGCTAGTGAGAAAGTTTATCAGAAAATGCAATGAGAACTTGACCACCTGCAGAAGTTGGCCAAGAAAAAGGGCAAAGAAGTTGAGCTTAGCGAAGCGTGAAGCGCTGTGTTTTGGAAAGTCAAATGAAGGCAGGAATTTCCTGGTGAATGTTGCACCTGAAGGACTGAAGTAGAACAGAGGGACTTTGGTGTAAGATTGAACGGTTCTCTGAAAGGGGAATCACGACTGCACAGGGGAGTGAAAAAAGGCTTTTGGCAGGCTGGTCCTCCTCATCCAGGGCATTGAGTATTAAACTGGAAAGTTATATTGCAGTTGTACACGATGTTGCTATTGCCGCCCTTGTTGACAGAAACCAATGGTGTACATCGTAGGGAGCGATAGGAAAAGCTCTTGACAGTGTAGAAGAGCGAGGTGGAAATCTTACACCAATGTATAAAATTATGAGAGATGTGGATAAGGTGACTTCACTCACCTCTTCCCAGGGTTGTGGAATCGAGGACTTGAGGGTGGCAATTTCAGATCAGAGGGAAAAGAATAAAAGGGATCCTGAGATGCAAGGTTTTCACACAGCCCATGATACGCATACCGAATGAACTTCTAGCGGTTGCAGTCGATGTGAGTATATTAAATAACAATTAAAATACATTTGGACAAATAAGAGATAGAAAACGTTTTGAAGGATATGGCCCAAATGCAGGCAAACCTGGTTAACATGGATGAACATTTCGCTCAGCATCGACCAGTTGGGGCCAAAGGACCTGCGTTTGTGTTATATGACTCTATGGTGCTAAGTATATCTGGCCCATCAGACCGATCAATGCCCGATGCAGCTCCTTTTTAAAGTGCTACATTGTTACTGATATTAACAGGTCCTTAGTCGGTAGGATTAGGGAAAACCCTAAGGCTTTCTATAGGTATGTTAGGAATAAAAGAATGACTAGGGTAGGAATAGGTCCAGTCAAGGATAGTAGTGGGAAGTTGCGTGTGGAGGCGGAAGAGATTGGGGAGACACTGAATGAATACTTTTCTTCAGTATTTACTCAGGAACAGGGCATTGTCGTCGATGCGAATACTGAGTCACAAATAAGTAGAATGGATGGCTTTGAGGTATGTAGAGAAGAGGTGTTGGAAATCCTGGAAAAGGTGAAAATAGATAAGTCCCCTGGGCCTGATGGCATTTATCCTAGGATTCTCTGGGAAGCAAGGGAGGAGATTGCAGAGCCATTGGCCTTGATGTTTATGTCCTCTTTGTCTACAGGAGTAGTGCCAGAAGACTGGAGGATAGCAAATGTGGTTCCCTTGTTCAAAAAGGGGAGTAGGGATAACCCTAGTAACTATAGGCCGGTGAGTCTCACTTCTGTTGTGGGCAAAGTCTTAGAGAGAATTGTAAGGGATAGGATTTATGCACATCTGGATAGGAATAATGTGATCAAGGATAGTCAGCATGGTTTTGTGAAGGGCAGGTCGTGCCTCACAAACCTTATTGAATTCTTTGAAAAGGTGACGAAGGAGGTTGATGAGGGGAAAGCGGTAGATGTGGTATATATGGATTTTAGTAAGGCGTTTGATAAGGTTCCCCATGGTAGGCTACTGCAGAAAATACGGAGATATGGCATTGAGGGTGAGTTGGAGGTTTGGATTAGGAATTGGCTGGATGGAAGAAGACAGAGGGTAGTAGTTGATGGCAAAGTTTCTTCATGGAGTGCCGTCACTAGCGGTGTTCCGCAAGGATCTGTTTTGGGACCATTGCTGTTTGTCATTTTTATAAATGACCTGGAAGAGGGGTTAGAAGGTTGGGTGAGCAAGTTTGCGGATGATACGAAAGTCGGAGGAGTTGTTGACAGTGAGGAAGGATGTGGCAGGTTACAGCAGGATATAGAGAAGCTGCAGAGCTGGGCAGAAAGGTGGCAAATGGAATTCAATGTAGCTAAGTGTGAGGTGATTCACTTTGGGAAGAATAACAAAAAGATGGGGTACTGGGCTAATGGTCGGATACTTGGTAGTGTGGATGAGCAGAGGGATCTTGGTGTCCATGTACACAGATCTCTGAAAGTTGCCACCCAGGTAAATAGTGCGGTGAGGAAGGCATATGGCGTACTGGCTTTTATTGGTAGAGGAATTGAGTTCCGGAGTCCTGAGGTCATGATGCAGTTGTATAAGACTCTGGTGCGGCCGCATCTGGAATATTGTGTGCAGTTTTGGTCGCCATACTATAGGAAGGATGTGGAGGCACTGGGACGGGTGCAGAGGAGGTTTACCAGGATGTTGCCTGGTATGGAAGGAAGATCGTATGAGGAAAGACTGAGACACTTGGGGCTGTTTTCATTAGAGAAAAGAAGGTTTAGGGGTGACTTGATTGAGGTGTACAAGATGATTAGGGGTTTAGATAGGGTTGACAGTGTGAACCTTTTCCCGCGTATGGTGTCGGGTATTACAAGGGGGCATAGCTTTAAATTAAGGGGGGGTAGATATAGGACTGAAGTTAGGGGTAGGTTCTTCACTCAGCGAGTCGTAAGTTCATGGAATGCCCTGCCAGTAGCAGTGGTGGACTCTCCCTCTTTATGGGCATTTAAGCGGGCATTCGATAGGTATATGGAGGATAGTGGGTTAGTATAGGTTAGGTGGGCTTGGATCGGCGCAACATCGAGGGCCAAAGGGCCTGTACTGCGTTGTATTCTTCTATGTTCTATGTTCTATTAATAATTTTCCTCTTCATTTACGACAGTCCCATGGCCACTTCGCGTTTCATGGAGATTTTCTGGATCTTCCATCACATTAAATGGAGGCAGGTTATGCTGCAGCTGTACAGGGTGCTGTTCAGGCCACACCTGGCACATTGGGTGGAGGTCTGGTCTCTTTAGTTGAGGAAGGATGTAGTGGCACTCGACGGTTGTGCAGAGGAGGTTCCCTAAGTTGGTTCCGGAGTTGAGGGGATTGGCCTTTGAGGAGAGATGAAGTGAACTCAAATTATCTTGACTGGAATTCCGAAAGAAACGCATCACATTATGAAGGGAAAAAATAACATCTTTTCAGAAAGGAAATTTCCAATGACAAATAAAACGAGTGCAAGTCTGCACAGCCTCAATATTAGCGTCCAAAATCGAGCATCACCTTGAAGGTGTGGTTGGGCACTTGAATACTGAGGAGGGAGGACGTAAGAGGACAGGTAAGCAGAAACAAGATGCAAAAAGGAAGGATTATTCAGGAGTTATTATGAGAGACGTTGGTAATCATGAGGGTAAGAAAGCTATCATGAAGGCAGCTTACCAAAATGATCGCAGCAATTGGTACAAGGTTGAAGATGTAAAGGCACAAATCATCACGAATGAATATGCTTTAGTAGCCATTACGGAGACATGGTTACAAGATGGTCATGACTGGGAGTTAAATATCCAGGGCTTTCAGACTATTCGGAAGGACAATCAGTGGAGTCTGATATTCAAGGACGACTTCAAAGCGGTTCTGTGAGATGGTATGGGTTCGATCGAGAATGAATTTGATTCCATTTTGTTGGAAATTAGAAATTCTAAGAAGAAACGTAGACTTGTAGGCGTAGTCTGTAGACCACCAAATAAACGATTACATTGGGAAGGTCAATAAACAAAGAAATAAGTAATGCCTATGAAAATGGGCCGGCTATTATCATTGGGGATTTTAATCGACATGTAGCTTGGTTGAACTAGCTCAGTCAGTGTTGCCTTGAGGAGGGCTTTGTTGGATTTAATCGTGATGGTTTTCTTGAACAGTATGTCAAAGAAACGACGAGAACTCAAGCTATTGTCCATCTGGCCCTCAGTAGTGAGACACGAACAATTAATTACCTCATCGTTAAGGATCCTCTTGGAAGGAGTGATCACAGTATGGTTGAATTTAGAATGCAGATGGAGTGTGAAGGTACAATCCAATGCCAGATTACTGTGCATGTACAAGGGGCTCGACAATAGAACGGGGATGCCCTGGCTAAAATAGAATGAAAACAAAAATTTTATGGTAGTACACCTGATGAGCAGAACTTTCCACCAAATTTTTCAAAGTACTCAGCAAAATAATATTCCAGTGAAACGGATGACTGTAAGAAAAGGGGTAATCTGCCATGTGCATCTCAAAAAATAAGACAGACTATCACATTGAAGGAGAAGGCATACAAAATGGTCAAAATTACCACGAAACTGGAAGATTTGGAAAGTTTTCAATGTCAAAGGTAAGCCACAAAAAGTGCTGTAAAGAACCATAAGAAAGAACATGAGAAAAAAAGTCTAGCACAGAATATAAAGACGTTTAGCAGAAGATTTTACAAAAATAAACTGAAAAAGAGTGGTTAAAGTAAACGTTGGTCCTTTAGCCATTTAGTTATGGGATGTGATGAAATGGCTGAGGAATTGAACAGGTTTTTTTTATCGTTCATCACAGTGGAAGACACTAATACATGCCACTAATTGATAAATAATCGGAAGTCGGTGAGGACCTGGAAGCAATCTTTCTTAGGGAAAAGCAATTGTTGGGAAAAGTAATGCAGCGAAGGATAGAATGTCTCGTGGCCCTGATGGAAGGTATTCCAGGTTGCTAAAAGAGTTGACCGTGGAAATAACAGGTGCACTGGCAGTTATTTTTCAAATTCGCTGGACTCTGGGGAAATTCGAGCTGATTGGAATGCCGTTAATGTGGCGTCACTATTTGAACGTAGGTAGGCGGATAAGACAGGGGGTTCTCGACCAGTTAGATTGAACAGACACAGCATGGATTCATGAAGGACAGGTTATGCTTGAAAAATCTTTTGGTATTCTATGAAGACATGTCAAGTATGGTGGGCAATGGGTACTCAGAAGATGTGGTGTACCTATATTTCCAAAACAAAACATCGACAATGTGCCGCACAAGAGGCTGATGCATAAGGTAAGGATGCATTGTGTTAGTGGTCGAGTACAAGCATGTTTAGAGGCTTGGTTAACTAACAGGAAGCAAACTGTGGTGATAAATGAGTACTATGCTGGCTGGAAATCAGTGAGTCGTGTGTGCCTCAGTGATGGGTTTTGGGACTGCAATTATTTACAATTTATATTGACAATTTGGAGTTGGGGACAACGTGTAGCACGTCCAAATTTACACATGACACGGCGATGAATGACAGAGGACGGTGCGCAGAGGACTGTGAAACGTTTTAGAGGAATATAGATACATTGACTGAGTGGGCAAAAGTCTGGCAGAAGAAATGTGATGGTCATCAATTTTGGTAGAAGTTAGAGAAAAAGGGGTTATTACTTGTCTATTGAAATATTGAAGGGTGCTGCTGTGCAGAGGGACCTGGTTGTGCTTGTACATGAATCACAAAGGGATAGTCTGCAGGTATCGCGTGTAATTAGGTAGGCAAATGGAATGTTGTCTTTCCTTACTAAAGAGGTTGAGTTTATAAGAAGAGAGGTTATGTTGCAGCTGTACAGGGTGCTGGTGGCGACATAATTAGATTACTGTGAGCAGGTTTGGTCTCCTTACTGGAGAAGGAATGGACTCACATTGGAAGGGGCACAGAAGATGTTCACTGGGATAATGCCGGAGTTGAGGGGGTCGGGTTATGGGAGAGACTGAGTAAATCGGGATTATGTTCATTGCAATTCAGAAGAATGAGGAGAGATCTTATAGAGATATGCACAATTTTGAAGGGAATAGGTAAGATAAAAGTGGAAAGGATGTTTCTACTAACGGGTGAAAATTGGACAACAGGGCATAGACTCAAGATTAGAGGGAGCAGATTCAGCACTGAATTGAGAAGGAACATTTTTAACCAAAGAATTGTTACTCTTTGGAATCCTTGATAACTGATGTAGGGCTTTTGCCCAAAATGACATTATTTTCTGCTCATTGGATGATGTCTGACAGACTGCGCGTTTTGCAGCCCAGTGCTCTTAGGTCGAATCGCGAACATCTGCGGTCCTCACTTTCAAAGTTGGAATTGTTCCCAGCGAAGTATTTACACCACTTCAGTCAACCTTTTTAAGGCTAAGAACTTACTTTTGAACAATAAAGGAAATACGAGATAGACTGAAAGGACGGGTAAATGGATCTGAGCGCGCGAAATGATCAGCCATGAACACATTAAATGGTGGAGCAGGCACGAATGGCTGTAGGTCTTACACCTGCTCATAATTATAATATTGTACGACGCATGTTTCACATCTTCAGCAATTGCAGGGCCAGATTCCACGGTGCTATGTGGGGTGGTGTTTGGAATGAAGGCAGAATGCACCAGTGTGTCCAGGAGGGAAAGTTCTATGCGGAAGGCAGACAAGGGCGGTGAGAGGAATATACCTGTGGTAATGGCATTTCGCTGGAGCTGTTGGAATTTAAAAAAATCGATGATCACTTGAAGAACCACAGCACAAAAAGATACAGAGCATGTACTGGAAAGTGGGATGAGAGTATATAGGCGTTTGATGCCCGACATTGGTTCGAAGTGCCAAAAGACCTCTCCCATTTCCGTAAAAGTCCCAGTCTCTAAGAGAAATCAATTGCACCAGCATTTTGTGCAATCAATATCAGGTCAGAGTCTGGGTTTACTACAGCAAATAATACAATTCTTTATTCCCTGAAGACTATCTATCAGATAGCCTGCCGTTACACAGCACCAATGAATAGTCACGAACAGTCTCGATTAACCAATTTTCACTCTCCGAGCAGATCCTTATCCACTCCTTTGTCCAAATGTTCTTCTCCTTCTTTGGGTTCATTCCCCATCTATCATTTATTCCTTTACAAGACAGAAGTAAGAAACATGATGGAATACTCCGTATTTGCCTGAATAAGTGCAGTATTGAGAAAACACGGCGCAGGAGAAGCACAGCAGATAAGGCAGCATCCAAATAGCAAGAGACATTTCGGTCAGGACCTCCTTCAGGGCTCCTCAGTGCAGTTCCAACAATAATGCAAATTTCAACACCACCCAGAACAGTGCAACCAAATTGATCAGCACAGCATGACTGACACAATATCGACAAAGATCGACTTCCTCCACCACCAAACACTCAGACACGCAGGTTGTTCTAACCACAGGATACAATGCAGAAGCTCACTAAGCCTCCTTGAACAGTATCTTTCACATTCACAACCACTTCCGTCTCAAAGGAAAAGGGCAGCAGGTACGTCAGAAAACCTGACAAACCAGTTTCCACCCTGACCTGGAAATATTTTGCAATTCCTTCCCTGTCACTGTGTCAAAATTCTGGATTTCCATCCCTTATAATGTTGCCCATGGACAACAAAGGTTCCAGAAGGTAGCACATCATCACCTTGCCCAGTCAAATTAGGAATGAGCAATAAATGCTAATCCTGTCTAGAATATCCACATCTGAAAGAAGAATGACAATTAAATGCTTTGGTGTTTTTTTTTTTAAAAAAGTTCTCTCTTCCTAAGCTATTTCTGTTTTAATTTCAGAAGTATTACAGATGAAGTTTTGCATTGGGAAACTGAAACGAAGCTTCACATCAGTATCTGATGGAGTTGTTCAGTTAAATGTAGCCTGAACTCATCGGACTTTGAAAACGAAAGAAGAAACCAACATTGAGAGTCGCATGAAACCATTCACGTTTATTGTCTGCGAGGTGGAGGGGAGGGGCATCAGCCAATCACCTGGACTGTCAAGACATAAATGGAGGGACGCTGGAGGGAACCTTTGGAAATGTGGCAACTGTGGAAAGTATTCAATTATTCGAATGCCATGAAAATTAATCCAGCAACACTGAGGAAAAGCAACTGTGGGAAGCGATTTGCTCAGTTAGCTGACTGCTGCAACACCAATGCTTTCACATTGAGCATAGACTGTTTAATTTTCCAGAGTGTGGGCAATGCTTTTAAATAAGTCCTTCGGAACTGACGTACCACCAATGTGTTCACACTGATGAGAAATCATTTAAATATTCTAACAGTGGTAATGTGGTCAGGGCGTTATCTGATCTCAGGTTTCATCTGCGAAATCACTGGAGAGAGACCGTTCACCTGCACTAAATGTGGGAAAGAATTCACTCGATCATGCAGTCAGCTGAGACACCAGCAGTTTCACACAGAGGAGAGACCATTCGTCTGTTGTGTAAGCTAAGAAATTAATTGATTTCAGCAACATACTGCAATACAAGCGAGTTCACACTGGAGAAAGGCCCTTCCCCCGCTCTGAATGCGGAGAAGGATTCACTCCATTAACACACTTGCTGAGACACCAGCGAATTCACATTGGCGAGAGGCCATTTACATGTTCCATTTTTGGGAAAGGTTGCATTTAAGTCATCCATTCTGCTAGGACATCAACGGGTTACAAGTGAAAAGAAAAAGTTTAAATGTCTGGAGCATGCGTAGTGTTTTATAAGTTTCCATGAACTGAAGTCCCATCAACGTCTTCACACTGATGAGAAACCATTCACGTGCTCTCACTGTGGGTCTGACTTCCCACTGTGCATCGACACAATTTAGCTGCTGCATCTTCTCAACCAGTAACTAGACTTCTCAAGGACTTCTGTCGCTGTGAAAAACAATCAGTAATCTGAATGTTTGAAAACAAATTTATAAATTCATATCAAGGTTGAACAATGAAGAAAAGGCGACAAGAGCAGAGTGTAAATGCAAATCCACCAGTCTCCTCTCATGGGAGAGGAATTGGGGAAAACTGTATATTTCATGTGATTGATGCTTGAAAATTAGAATATAGTTCAATTAAAGAGGTTATTCACATCCAATGACGAAAACGCCGGTTGACAGAATGAACATAGATCAATTCTGGATGCAATAAAAGCAGGATACAATCACGTTTTACTCAACTGGAATGCGTGTGCCACCATCGACTTTCCAGACCACAGGAGCTGCTCCCTTCATTAGAAAGGGAAATGACTGGTGGTGATTTAATCAGTGGGCTACAAGATCTCAGGCAAGTGAAGAGGGTGAGAAGGACAGTTGCTCTTGGCATTCTTAACCCGGTATTGGGAACTGGACCCATGCTGTTAGCATCACACTACTTTTCAAACCAACAACCCAGCCAACTGAACTAATCCAATACTTCCTCACAGCCGTGTAACATGTGCGGATGAATTATTGAATCCCTTGCTACACACAGTGTAAATGAACGGCCTCTCCTCACAATGCGTTTGCTGGTGTTTCATCAAAGCATTGTTATTCCTGAAGCTCCTCTCACAGTCAGAGCATTTACATTTTCTCTCACTGGTGTGAACAAGCCCATATATGCTGAGATTGGAGATCCAAGTGACCCCCTTCCACACAAGAAGAAAGTAAGTGTTTGTCACTCATGTGAATATGCTGGAGCTCACTGAGTACAGATGAGCTCCAGCTCATCTGGATGTGGAGGGATGTGGAAGGATGTGGAGGCACTGGAACGGGTGCAGAGGAGGTTTACCAGGATGTTGCCTGGTATGGAAGGAAGATCGTATGAGGAAAGACTGAGACACTTGGGGCTGTTTTCATTAGAGAAAAGAAGGTTTAGGGGTGACTTGATTGAGGTGTACAAGATGATTAGGGGGTTAGATAGGATTGACAGTGTGAACCATTTCCCGCGTATGGAGTCGGGTATTACAAGGGGGCATAGCTTTAAATTAAGGGGGGGTAGATATAGGACTGAAGTTAGGGGTAGGTTCTTCACTCAGCGAGTCGTAAGTTCATGGAATGCCCTGCCAGTAGCAGTGGTGGACTCTCCCTCTTTATGGGCATTTAAGCGGGCATTGGATAGGTATATGGAGGATAGTGGGTTAGTATAGGTTAGGTGGGCTTGGATCGGCGCAACATCGAGGGCCAAAGAGCCTGTACTGCGCTGTATTCTTCTATGTTCTATGTTCTATGACTAAGTGAATCGCTTCCAACACTCAGTGGACGCGTTTAGTCTCCATCCAGTGTGGTCAAGCGTGTGTGTTTGAAGCTTTCCTGATTTAATAAATCCCGTCTCAAGCACAGACCAGACAGATGTTCACTCTCCAGTTTCAATGCGACTGGGTCACATTGGGGTGGACTGTGAAGGTTATCCCTGCCCGAACGGAGCGGAGGAGCTTCTCTCCCAGTGATGAAGACGCTTGTGTGACATTAGGCTGGATCCCCAAGTGAATACATTTCCACTCATAGTACAGCTGAAAGAATTGTCGCCCATGTGAATAACTTGTTGGTGAATTTAAATTTCTGAAGTTAAGACGTGTGCAAATCATAAAGATTTTTTTCCCCACAATCAGGTCTCTTGTGAGTGTAAATCCACAGATGCTACACGAGGCTGGACGACAGAGTAAATCCCTTTCCACACATGGAGCAAGTCAACAGTCTCTCCTCAGAATATCTGTGTCGATGCGCTTACCGCTGCTCTGAGCAGATTGTAATCCTTCCCACAATCCGGTCATTTCCATGTTGCTGATCTCCTTACATATCTCCAAGTTGAATGGTCTGTTGAATCCCTGCCCTTAACCACAACATAGGTATGGCTTCTCTGCAGATGTTTTAAAGAATGTTAATTGGATATTGTGAAATATTTTCTGCAGTCAGTGCACTGGAAGACTCAGACTGTACCGTGTGTGAGTGTGTGTGTGTTAGCGATTTACACTCACACTATCGTTTAAAATCTTTTCCAGCAAATATATCAGATAAGTATGCAGCCTTCATGTCCGGCTGAATGTAGTGACTCTGTTGGATCTTGGATCTTCATATCAAGCTGAATTTGACTCACTCTTCTTCAATTCTTTCAATCTTTTCCTCTGCGAAATATTATCTCTGTCCATACAGGGTAAAATCTAAGAACAAATAAATCCAATTACGGAAAGAAACATTTCCACTATTGCGCACTCCTTCCAAAGCAAATGATCCGATCACATTGGTAGATGCAAAAAGCACTAGCAAACACTAATCAGGTTGTTGTTTCCAACGTCAATGAGACATTCTGCATTCTGAGGTGTCAACATGTTGTTGGACATACGTCGCCAATTGCTGGACTGCTCAAGCTCCCTTTCCAGAAGGATGTTACACAGGAGATGATAGCCTTTGCTGCTACTGTACATCGAAGATGAAAGTGATGGTGAAGTGTTTAACAATCAAAAATGATGCTTTGTCCCAGACGTTGACAAGCTTCTTGAGTTATTGAAGTAGCATTCAACCAGGCAAGTGAGGAGTATTCCATAACACAACTAAGTTATCTGTGGTAAATAATGGGCAGTCAGGAAGTGGGTTGAGCACTGCAAGATGTTTAGCCTCTGCCCTGATCTTGCATCAACTGCATGTGTATGGTAAGTCCTGTTCTCTTTCTATTCAAGAGTACACCCCAGAATGCTGCTTGTGGTGGATTCAAGAATAAATTTGGTGTTGAATATCAAAACGGGATACTCAGATTGTACCTTATTGAAGATGGTCATTTTCAGGCATATATGTGATATGACTGTTACATGCCAGTTGTGCAGATTTTGTATGCTCTCCAGGTGTTGTTACATATTAATATATGATATTTGTGATTTTCTTCAATCGCAGGTTGAGATTCCAGCTGTAAAGTTGTTCTCAATGAGAAAAAGTCTAACATCTCAGCTTCCAAACGTACAACCTGAACATATGCATTTGCGTAACTTCAGACTTTGTGGGCGGCACGGTGGCACAGTGGTTAGCACTGTTGCCTCACAGCGCCAGAGATCCGGGTTCAATTCCCGCCTCAGGCGACTGACTGTGTGGAATTTGCACGTTCTCCCCGTGTCTGCGTGGGTTTCCTCCGGGTGCTCCGGTTTCCTCCCACAGTCCAAAGATGTGCAGGGTCAGGTGAATTGGCCATACTAAATTACCCGTAGTGTTAGGTAAGGGGTAAATGTAGGGGTATGGGTGGGTTCGCTTCGGCGGGTCGGTGTGGACTTGTCGGGCCGAAGGGCCTGTTTCCTCACTGTAATGTAATCAGTATCTGAGCAGTTGAAAATGATATTGAATGCTGTCCAATCGTCAACCTCCTGAAGGGAAAGTCATTGACAAAGCAGGTGAAGATGATTAGGCGAAGGCCCCGACCCAAACGAACTCCAAAGGGAAAATGTAGAGTGCAGATTTTGGAAATCAGAGTCCAGAGTGTGTTGCTGAAAAGGCGTGGAATGTCAGCCAGCATCAGAGGAGCAGGAAAATCGACGTTTCGGCCATGAGCCCTTATTCCTGATGAAGGTCTGCTGCCTGAAACGTCGATTCTCCTGCTCCTTGAATGCTGCATGACCTGCTCTGCTTTTTCAGCACCACATTCTCAACCCATTTTAACTCCACTCTGGTAAGGAAGGTGTGGATTTTCAAGCACCACCAGCTTCACAAGTGTTTCATGACACATGTGAACAGGTTGATTAAAAATGTCACCTGCAGTAAAATCCAGAGATTCAAGTCCACTGTTTGTGACAAATACCACTTGTGTGTTAAGCTGCTCAAAACGCTATCACCCAGGAGAGTGCACAACCAAGGAAATGGATTCTGAAGAAAAGGCACACAGGACTGGAATTGTTAACTATGTTTCTCTGTCCATCTATATTGCCAGAACCGCTGACCTCCTCGATCCCTTTCTGTCTTAGTCTCAGATTTTCAGCTTCTGCATGAATTGCCCTCAGGTCCCTCCCTGTACGAGGACGTCACCGTTCCGCCCGCGCATGCGTCCAGAATCTTAGCCAAACTGGCGGCTGTTCAACCCTGAACTGAAAAACAATTCCCCACTCGTTACTTTGCAAGTTGCACGCTTTTCGCTGGAAGCGTTTTTAAACGCTGTTGGCCTGAATGCCTCTACAGCCTTACCGTCTGGAAAAGTGCATCTTTTTCATTTAACACGGAGATAAAGCCAGCATGTGAATGGACTGCCTTCCTCTGTAGCGAGTGCAGTCTCACGGCGTGGAATGCTGGGTACTTACCCAGCCATTGAATCCAATTGTTACAGAATGCTGAAATATATTCATTACTAATTTTCTTTTTCCTGCATTTCAATCTTCTGCTTCCAACTAATCTTTAGAAAATAAAATTGGCGGGTAAATAGACAACTCAAATTGTACATATCAATCACATCTTTCAAACCCTCTCGACAACATAACCTTGGCATTAAAATACTTGATTCCTCAAACATTTTGTAAATTCCCATCCTGAACTGACGGTGATGGATTTTAGAAAGCCCTTTAATATGTGCATGGTTGAGTCTCAAATGAAGAGATATATTTGTTTCTTCTGAATGTCTCTCAACATATTTATTTCATCATCTCATTTCACCGAGATGTGGAAGGTATGAAAACTGAAGTGTTTCTCTGATTCCATTTGTGTGCTATCTTTTAAGCTACAAAGTCCATCAGGAGAGCTTGCATTGAAGTGCGATGGCATTCTTTCGGAGGTGAATATCATTGAGCATTACATACACATACACTCCCACACTTAAACACGCACCCTCTCACAGAGTTATACCCCTTTACACTCACAATCATACACAAACATACAATCTGTCTCACTGACACACATAGCCACTCCTCCACCACACACACACACACACATATACAACTATAAGTATCTCGGGTTTATCTGTATTTTCAGAATTACATTTTAGTTGGCTCACACACTTCATGATGCAATGTAACATTCGGTAAATGGCCATTTTTATTTCAGAATCGTTTGACCAATGTTGCACAGATAGCCACACACAAGGAAGCCCACACCTTTAATACATGATGTGAGCAACAAATCCACACCGACCCTCCGAAGAGTAAGCCACCCAAACCCCTTTCGCTCTGACAAATGCACCTAACAATATGGCAATTTAGCAAGACCAATTCACTTGACCTGGATATCTTTGGATTGTGGGAGGAAACCGGAGGAACCGGAGGAAACCCACGCAGACACGTGACGAATACGCAAACACCACACAGACAGCCACCCGAGGCCAGAATCGAACCTGGAGCCCTGGTGCTATGAGGCAGCAGTGCTAACCGCATAAGGACACCAATTGTTACAGTTCACTTGAGAACGTGACTTTTAAAAAAGTTTTGCAAATTACCAGTGGAAGGACTGAAAGCAACATGGTCATTCCAACAGACGAGAGGCTTTTAAAAAATCCAGGTTCTTTTTAAATATATAGTTCCAGTTACATCACACTGCACAACATTGCTGTAAATTCTGTGTTTTGCAAACTTTTACTCCACAACTACCTGTTGATAGAGCAGCGCTCCGAAAGCAACTGCTTTCAATTAAACATGTTGGAATGTCATCTAGTGTTGTGTGATTTTTAACTTTCTTAATTTTCACCCAGTCCAACAACGGCATCGCCAAATCATTGCTTTCAATACGGAGAGGCTAGTAACCAAGTTCGCTCTCTTTGCCTCTCTCTCTCTTTGTTTCTGTCTCTGTCTGTCTCTCTCTCTCAAGCACGCACGTATACACGGAGACACACACACACACACTTTCTCTCTCCCTCGCACAGACACACACACTCCCCTCTCTCATACGATCACACATCAACTCCCATACACACAAACAATCGAACTCTCTCACGCCCGTAAAACCACTTTACACTCACACTCACACATACACACACTCTTTCACAGACACGGATGCCCCCCAACACACACAGCCACATTTTCACGCACGCACATCATAATTTGTGAGTTGAATTTGTACTTGAAGAATTATGTTGTACTTTGCTCAAAAACAGCATGAATCCATGTAAGATTCTGTGAATCCCTTTTGAACATTACATTCAGTGTGTACATTGGGACACAGGTAGCCTCACACAAGGCACCTCAACCCTTCAACGCATTATCTGCGCTGGCATGGCACATCTTGTTAAAGTTCACTTGAGAATGTAACTTTAAAACACTTTGTGCGATTTTACATATGAAAGAACTGAAATCAACATTGGCATTGTAAAAGATAAGAGAGTTAACAAATAATCCAGGTACTTTTGAATATATCATTTCAGTTAAATCACTCTTAAACTTTGTTATAAATACTACATCTTCAGATCTTATAGTCCACAGCAACCTGACGAAGGAGCAGTGCTCCGAAATGTAGCACTTCCAATTCAACCTGTTGGACAATAATCTGGTGTCGAGTGATGTTTAAAAATTGACACTGATATCGTATGCTCAGGTCAACATGGTAAAGACGCAAAATTCGGACGGGTGTCCCCAGAATTTCGCATCTGACATGTTTCAGCGGAGAGGTAAATCTCTGCTTATTTCTTTTTTCTTCTTTTATGAGGTTTCAATATTTAAGGAGTATTTGAGGAAATGGCTTGACAGTGGAGGAACATCGGTGAATTTTCATTTCTGGTCCATGTTCAGTGAGATTGAGCTCAGTGTGAAGTTGTTTTAATAATCGGGAGAGATATTTCCTGAATATGATGACAACGAGTGGTAACACAAGAATTTCCTGAAAGGAGGCGGATTGCAGACTTGCGAGCTGTCACTGACACTTAACACGTCGATATGGAGTAATCTTCATGGCCTCTGAGTTTCTGTCAGGCTATCGATTGGACAATACATTATATTCTCCTTTCTGATGTTCACACTAAATTGCTCCAGTAAATGTTAACTGACGATGTATGGGTGCTAGCTTTTTATTCGCAGCATCTGGTTAAAATTTTTAAGCAGCCACCCACGCATAAAACGATGAGCTGAAATGAAAAATTGAATCTTGCAAGTGGATTTCGCTCTGATGTCTGAATTTGTTCGGCGTGTGGTAACTTCAAATTAATAAATCCACTGAGGTTACCAGAAGGACAGATTATGTGAGTCTATCAGTCTTAGAGTCATAGCCTATAAATAGCATGAAATGCATCTTTGCCTCAACATGGCCATGCCGACCAGATATTCTAAAGTGATCTCCTTCCATTTGCCAGAATTTAGCCATACCTCTGTAAGCATTTCCTATTCATGAAAGTCGTCCAGATGACTTTCAAATGTTGGAAATGTCCTCTCCTCCAAAACTTCCCCAGGCAATTTATTCTGTACATGCATCACAATTAGGATGAAAACGTTACTTAATTTCCATCTTCGTTTTTTCTTCTCTCACACTAACCTTATGCACTCAGTGTTTGTACTCTCCAACAGTGGGAAGAAGACCTGAGTTACTCGCCTTTACCATTATCCTCATGACTTTATAAATCTCTATAAGGTCACCCGTCATCCTTCAGAGAGCTTGTCGCCATCAAATTCAACATTCCAGGCAATCTTTTCTCAACTTAAATTTTTAACGGTTTCCTTTCGATAGGAAAGATATCAGTTTGCGATACGTTATTTGAAAGTGGCCTCACCAATGTCTTGCATACCTGTAACCTCCCAATCTTCTACTCAATACCCTGATAAATAAATGCAGGGACACAAATCACCGTCTGTAGCATCCTGTCTACCAATGACTGCACTTTCAACAAACTATGAATCTACACCCCAAGGTCTATTTTCAGAGTAATGCGAGCTAGGTTCTACCTTTAGGTTTATATAAAAAACTGTGGACTGATGATGCTGAAGGTTACAGTCGAGAGTGTGATGCTGGAAAAGCACATCTGGTCAGCCAGCATCCGAGGAGGAGGGGAATGGACGTTTCGGTCAAGGTCCTTCATTACAAAGTGTGCATGTTTGGGTGATTTTTTTTCCAAATGTATTACTATGCATGTAATTAATGTAATCTCTATTTTTCCACTCCACCACCCAGTAGATGATCTGACTCAAGGTACTGTCATATTCAGAGATAATCTTCTTCACTGTAAACAACACCACGTAATTTGGGCTTTTACAGATGCTCGCTCGGGCCACCACCGCTGAACAGCTTGCTCGACGCAAAGACTGAGTAGTGTCGGCCCCCATCCCGGGAGCCGACCCCCGTATCTGGGTTTCCGCATCGTTAGGGGCCGGCGATGCAAGATTTTGATTGATACGGGGGTGTCGGTCTCCCTCACCGACCTCGACGTTCCCTCAACCCACCACTCCATTTCCATTAAAGGGGTTGGAGGCAGCTCGATTATTGCACGCCGAATCGAGGCTGTCCTCTTAGAGGTAGACAACATTTTACTCCCCGTACATTTCTGGGTTTGCCCAAACTCGGAGGGGACGATCATGGGTATCGACCTCCTGGGCGAGCTGGGGGCGGTGGTGGATGCGTTCCACCGTCGCCTCCTGTGGACATCCCGCGATATTCACAAGAGCTCCCACGAGGGGAGATGGGTGCCCACTCAATCCGTCGCTACACTTGCACCCAGTGTGCCCGTCGCCCGGGACTGGGCCAAGGACGGTGCCTTCGGAGACGTCTGCCAACTAGTCCCGGAGGAGTGGGCCACGAGCAAGCAGGACTGCGGCCTGGTCCGTTCAACTCCTGAGTGGATACCCGGGCCCGTAAACGCCCCGCACCGACAATACCCGATTAAACATGAGGCGCTGCGCGCCACTGAGGCAATCGTTGCCGAACTCACCCGACACGGCGTCCTGCGCCCGACAGTGTCCACCACCAACTCCCCTATATGGCCAGTCCAGAAGCCGGATGGCAGCTACAGGCTCACCATCGACTACACGGCACTTAATAGGGTCACACCCAAAGAACACCCTATCGTAGCCAGCCCGACCACCATCTTCAACGGCCTTGAACCCTCACATCGGATATTTACGGACCTGGACGTGGCGAATGGCGTTTGGTCCATTCCCCTGCACCGTGACTCACAGGACAAGTTTGCCTTCACGCTGTGGGACAGGCAGTACACATGGACCCGCCTGCCACAGGGCTTCCACAATAGCCCTAACATTTTCCACAGGGTCATGAGCCGGACCCTGGAGGGGTGCGACCTCTTCCCCTTCTCGAGCACCCTCCTTCAATATGTAGACGACCTGTTGATCGCGTCCGTGGACTTGCGCCAACACCTGGGGGCCCTGGCCGCCGTCCAGCAGACACTGGCCCGGGCAGGATTCAAAATAAGTCCCACGAAGTCTCAGGTCGGACTTGCTAAAGTCCGCTACCTGGGACACGACATCAGCCAGGGGAGCAAGACCTAACCCGCCGACCGCAAGTCGGCCATTGACGACATGCCGTGGCCGGGCACAGTCAGGGGAATCCGCCGCGTCTTGGGGCTTTTTAACTCCTGCCGTCCCTTCATTGCACATTTCGCCACTATCGCCGAACCCATTCAGCGCCTGGTGAAGGGGGGCAGGCCGGGAGCGGAGGGGGTGGTATGGGGACCCGAACAGGACGATGCTTATTCTATGTTAAAGTCCAATCTCCTCAGCGCCCCAGCCCTGCGCCTCCCCGACCTATCCAAGCCCTTCCACACCTTCTACGGTCTCGAGGGGGGTTTTTACAGCGCTGTGATCACGCAAACCTCAGGCGACCACATGAGACCAGTCGGTTAGTACTCCACAAAGGAGTCCCCTGTCGTGAAGGGCATGCACCGCTGCGTGGCGGCGCTGGATTGCGCCGCATGGGCGGTCCGGGTCTGTGAGCCGGTCACTATGTCTGGACAGATAATACTACACACTAGACACACGATAGTTGAACTCCTGAACACGGGCCGCCTCCGGACGGTCTCGCATGCCCGCAGGGCAACTTGGGAGGCAGTTCTCCTCCCCCGGGACGAGTCTATTCAGATCGTTAGGGACACAGGACCAAACCCCGCCGACGGGATTACCGCGGTGGGGGAACCCCACCATTGCCAGGCCGCCATCGATTCGGCGGAGGGGGACTGCGTGGCCGAGAGCCCGGTCACTGCTCCCGACCTGACCATGTATGTGGATGGCTCACGTAGGCTTGTCGATGGGTCCTACCAAACGGGATGGGCGGTGGTCGACCATCCCGGACCACCCGAGCACAGGGAAAGATGGGGGGCGACACCTCCGCCCAGGTCGCGGAGTTGGTCGCCCTCACCGCCGCACTCCGCCTGGGAGCAGGCAAGCGGGTGGACATCTTTACCGACAGCCAGTACGCTTTCGGGGTAGTCCATGATTACATGGCAGCATGGAGCCGCGGGGGCTTTATCACGGCCAGCGGTGGTCAGATTAAACACGAAAATACGGTTGGCATCCTGGTGGCGGTCGCACGCCTCCCCCTGCTCGCTGCGGTGATAAAAATCAATTGCGCGCAGCCCGGTGAGTTTGAGGACTGGCTGGCAAAGGGCGCAGCCCGCAGCCCCGATGGGGTGTGGCGGCACGGCAGGCGCGGCTATCAGAACGACCTTGATGCAATTACACCACGAGCCGGACCACGCGGGCCGCGACGGAATGATTGCTAGGCTCCAGACTGACTGGTAGTGGCCCGGCCTCGGCCGCCACGTGGCCAAACACTGCCGCCGATGCGTTGTCTGCGCCCAGCACAACCCGGGGCGGCACCTGCGCATTCCCCTGGCGCACCAGCCATGGCCCAAGGGGCCCTGGGAGAAAATCCAAGTTGATTTCACAGGATCTCTACCCCCCAGCGGTGGCAAGAAGTATTGCCTGGTGATCGTTGACCATTTCACGTGCTGGATAGAAGCTTTCCCTACACGGGACTGTACATCCGCCACCGTGGCCAGAGTGCTGGCCTTCGACATCTTCCCTCGCTAGGGGGTCACACTCCAGATCAGGGCACGCACTTCACCGGACGCGCAATGAAACTGGCCTGTCGCCTCCAAGGCATCGGACAGCGCTTCCACGTCCCGTTCCATCCCCAGAGCTCCGGGATGGTCGAGCGCATGAACCGGACCCTCAAAGCGGCGATCGCGAAGGCCTCACTCCCTTCACGCTGAAGACGGGTAGGGCCATGCGACTACCAGAGAACGTCATGGTCGGGGGGGAATACATGGCCCCCCTGAGGGACAGGATGACGCGCTATATCAGACAGCTGGATACGCAGCTGCAGGCCCTTAGACAAACTGCGTGCGACCAGCAGGACATCAGGGACCAGGCAAAACTGCAACCGCATCTGCCCGCCCAACCCCTTCCCGGCGTTGGGGACAAAGCCCTAGTCAGGATCGCCCCGACCGACCCGGCTTCGCCTCCCGGTGGCTCGGACCGCACGAAATCATCCTCACCAGCGACACGTGCGCCTGTGTCGACATGAAGGGAAAGGGCAGGTGGAAACACTGGTCCCAGCTTAAGCCCTACCCTTAAGCCCCGACCGGGCAGACACCTCCCCCACCCCCGACTTGACTCTAACCGCCCCCTTTCTCCTTACAGTGCAACGGGTGGACCGGTTCCAGGGAGACCTGCTCCTACACACACTAACCCTACACCCTTGGTAAGGGTGCCTCTCTCCCTCTCTTCCCACAGATCATGCTTCTCCGGTGCACCACTCTCCTCCCTGCTCTCCTCTTCGCCCTACGACTGGCGCCTTCCTTCCCCGAAATACATGACAACTTCTACCGCCACGGTGTTGCCTTCAACGCGTCCTACGCCATCTGTATTCCTGCAAGGGACAAGCCTGATGTGATCGACGTGTTCTACAACGCCTGGCTGGAGGTCCTCCCGGGCGCACAGACACTCTGTTTATTCTGCACGTCGGAGCGCGACCCGCGGCCGACCTGCCTCCGGCGTGCTGAGGCGATGGACTTGGGGGGTTGCATGTTCGGGACAATGTGTGCCATGCCAGTGGACCTCTCCTCTGCCCCGGCATTTGATGCCTTTACAGTATGGGATTTGTTTGTTTGCGGATATTCCGAGCCGACTGATGCCGCGGTAGTCTCTTTGTATTTGTGCTTTCCACCCGCTCCGACCACACCGCCCCCGACCACGACTCCCGAGATATTGCCATGCCCCTCCCTGGGACCGGGGCCCGCGGGGGGACTAGTATTGTGGGATGAGGGAGAGGCCCTTCATGACAACGTCCGACACGTGGTCGTGCCTGTGCTGGTCAATATATCGGGCATATGGGTACCGGACTATTGCACAGCACAGGTATGCAACCTATACGCCATGACGGGGAAGGAGGTTATAGAGAGGGCCATAGACGCCATGGGGGCAACCCACTACCGAATTTACATACATAACACGCACACACAACGACACAGACGGGACATAGTCAACGATGCTCTCACAGGACTCAACATGGGGACATCCGTAGTAAACTCCCTCGACATTCAGGGCCTTAAGGAAAAGGTCGAGCAACTAAAAGGGGTAATGGGGGACCTGCTACAGAGGTCTCTCACAAATCAGGCAGACCAGGCACGCCTGGGGGAAGAGGGAGCAAACATCCAGCTCGACGGCATTGCAGTCCTGGAGACACACGCCAACACCATTAACCGCCTTGTAGACCGGGAAAGGGAAAACACGGCCCATATCCACGAGGGACAGCTGTGCCATGCGTATGGCCTGTGGATGGTAGCCCAGATCCGGCATAATCTTGACCAGGTCCAAAGTGGGGAGGTGCCCGACTGGATCGACAGCGCCAAACTGGCCTCACTCGCGGGGCGCTCCGGGCCGCTCGACAGCCGGACTCTGAAGGGTATGAGCAGAGTATACCCAGTGGTTCCTGACTGTGAGGTCAGTGAGGCGACAGGAGTCGGGATTGTCCTCTTGATCCCCGTGGTCACCCCAGAGTCGGGGCCATTTCCCCTGTTTCACATTGAGAACATCGGAGTCATACGGGAAAACGCTTCCCTCAAATTTCCATTAGCTCACCACACAGCCATATCTCGAAACGGCGCTTTGTCCGGGGTGCCGCTTACAGGCTGCAAGCAGCGGGAGGCAATTACCATCTGCCCTCACCCCTTACGAAGGAGTGAAACAGCAGAATGCGGGTTCAACCGGACACAGGGCTGCACCCTTGAAATCGAGTTCTGCTTCACCCCCAGGCGCCCAGTCACGATTGGGCAAGCTCACATCTCAGAGGTCCGACGACGGAACCCCGAGTCCATACAAACTACTGATAAATTCAGGGACACCCTCAGAGAATATCAGTAGCCTGAACAAGCCCCCATCCCACATTTGGCTGAGGTCTTACGGGAGCTTAGGACCCGGGTAGGACACTCAGTGAAATTGTATCACCAGTTGCAGTCGCATGTAAAGGACCTAGAGGAGGACTCAGACACAGCTCTGTAGTCCCAGGGGTGGGCACAGAGGGTGTGGGATTGGGGCCTGAACGTAAACATCCATCCCTGGATCCGAATCATCTTGCACACCATTGTAGGCAAACAGTTACTGCTGGCTCTGGCCTGGCTCCTGCTGGCGTGTCATTCATGCCGCCAGCACAAGAAACGAAAGGCCAGGAAGACCATGCTCCACGCCATCGACTCCTGGCGGGCGATCAGGCACCGTGAGCTCACAGGGCTTAAGTTAATGTGACCATCTCCCAGGACTATCCAAAGGCCCCATGACTGCAGCATGACGGCCGGCGGAATGTACCAGGCGAGGAGCCGACTTTTAAAATATCAGCATCGTGGGTGTGGACGTGTCCAACCCCTTGCCGAAAGGGGGGACTGCAAGCGGGCATCAGAGCCGCCCTGCTTTTGCCACGGGACTATGTCTATATCAGGAAACTATAAGAATTCATTTTGTGTTTTAAACAGCAGTCGCAGCTTTAAACCTACAGATCTCAGCAGCTGCCGGTCCGCCCACGTGACCGGGCTATAGGAGACAGAGGACAGATCAAATCCACACTAGACCAACACTACCCATGACTCACAAACCAAAACTCCGGAATTAATTAATATGGAAACCCATCTCCTAATCACATGAAGAGACTGACTGAAACACACCCATACTCATCGATACAGAACCATCCTGACACAAAGGACAGGCATCCACCAGACAGGAACAGACAGACCAATACACACCAGCACCCCAAGGGAACAAAGGGGGGTGCTAGCCCCTGCCCTCACAAAGAGAGACAAGCAGATAATACCCGGACCCGTTTGACATAAACCAATTAGCACCCCATTGTGCGTGCCCTGCAACTCTCCTGGGACGAGGAGAAAGTGAGGTCTGCAGATGCTGGAGATCACAGCTGAAAATGTGTTGCTGGTAAAGCACAGCAGGTCAGTCAGCATCCAAGGAACAGGCGTATGCCCGAAACGTCGATTCTCCTGTTCCTTGGATGCTGACTGACCTACTGTGCTTTACCAGCAACACATTTTCAACTCTCTTGGGACGGCAGGAAACATACTATTTGCACCTACTCCAGTGATGATGGGGAACTATCATCCCATTCATCCTCAAATTCAACACATCCTGACAACTAAAAGTATATAATATGTAGCAGCGCGCGGGAACAGGAAAGCAGCAGAGATTCGGACCTCGTTTGGTCTCCATCGGCGTTACTGTAGCAATAAACGTTACCGATTGTTGAACCTCACTCTCGGCTCGGACTGATATCATTTCATCCGCGCTAACAGAACCTTTCTGTTCAGAGAGCAAACCTACATCTAGCAACAGTTTATTCCTGTTCATAAGGAGGGAAAGGTTGTCAGGTGCAAAGTATGCTGTACAGCTAGTAATTGAGACTCTGGTCAACAAACAGAAGGAAGCAAATGATAGGTTTGGACAGCAGGGATGAAGCCATCAAGGAATACAAGGACAACAGATGTATACTCAAAAGGGAAATCAGTAGGGAAAAATGGGAACAAGAGAATGCTTCAGTAAATAGGCTCAGGGAGAATCTAAAGGCATTCTATAAATGCAGTAAGTGCAAGACAGTAACTGGGGAGAGAACAGGTGACCTTAAAGAATTACGGGCAGGCTATCTGTGGAAGCACAGTTGTTAGCTGACATGCTGTCTGACTAATTCATATCAGTATTTGCTGTGGAGACGCTTACGGAATCTAGAGAACTTGTGGCAATAAATGATAACTTGAGAAGTGTCTATACTAGAGAAGAGGAAGAATGGAAGTCTTAAAATGCACAAAGGCAGATATAGCCCCGTTGAGATATAACGGCTTGAGCCCGTTAATGAGATGTTTGCATCATGGAGAGCTACAGATGACGTGCCAGAAGATTAAAGGTTGGCAAATATAAGTAAAATTATTTCGGAAAGGTGGTAATGAAATGCCAGGGAATGGCACACCAGTGAACGAGACGTCAGAGGTGGGCAAGGTCTTCGACAGTATTCTGAGAGAATGGAATTACTTGTATTTGGAAATGCAGCATCTGATATGGGGTAGTCAGCATGGCTTTGTGCGTGGGAAATCGTGTCTCATTAACTTGACTGAATGTTTTAACGAAATTGTGAAGAAAATTGATGAAGGCACAGCAGTGGATGTTGCCTACATGACCCTCAGTAAGGTGTTCGACAATTTTCCATCGGGTAATCTGTTAGCAAAGTTAGATAATATGGAATCTGGTGAGAACTGGATGTAATTAGCTGGAGTGGAAGAAACTGGGTTGTTGTTGGAGTTTTGTTGTTTGAAATTCAGGCTTATTGCCAGCATTCCGCCTCATGGATCAAAGGCCATATGATCCATCGAAACAACACTGGCTCCTCAAAGAGCATCACACCAGACACACGGGAAACCTATCCCTATAGCTCTGCATTCCCATAGCTAACGAGCACATCATTTGATTCCACAATACAATTTACCATGGACAATCCACCAAATCAGTGGGTTTTTCGACTGTGAGATGGAAAACTGAGCACCTGGAAGAAATACACGCAGACACGGGGACAATGTTAAAACTCATTATAGGCAGCCAGCACAGGGTGAAATCAAACCCCGCCCTAGGCACAGTGATAACCCCTGGGCCACTGAGCCACCCCAATGACCAGATGAGAGTAACTCTGAGTTTCCACTTTCTTCGGATCTGTCACATCAGTTCAGTGGGGGTACCTCTGAGATGACGTTCTCTTCTGCTCCCCGAGGATTCACAGCCGACCCCCAGACTCTGACGAGCAGTAACTTCAGCGGTGTCTTACTTCTCCTGCACTGATTCCCTCACCACTTACCCTTCTTTCTTGATCATGTCGTTCATTAATATTGTATGAACAATACTTGCCGATCTAAAAAAAACGAAATGCAGGCACTGGAGCTCGGAAACAAAAAACTGTTCTGATGAAAAGCCATCTAAGATTTCTTCCCAAACATGCTACCACACCTGTTGAGTTTCATCGCCAATTTCTGTAATATGTAATTTCATGTTTATAACATGAACGCAATTGTCACTGCAGTATTGCCTTCGAAATACAACTCCCAACATATATGCTTCTCTTTGCAATTTCTGAACTCCAGCAAAATGTGTTTGTGAACTTGGGTGCCTTGGGCTGTGGTGACATTCGTGGTAGATTCAGCGCGGTGTTTCCTGAGACCATTCGTGATGTGAAGGTAATTTCGCTGCCTCTTGTTTAGTCTTCTCAAATGGGATGGCGAGATTCTCCCTGGGTCTCCCTTTACGCTGATAGAGTGGAGAACGACAATATTTTCCCGTCAATACTTTCCTCTCGGTGGCTGAGACTGCTGTAACCGGGGAGGGGGTTAACTTGAGATCAGATCAGCATGGTTTGGTGTCATGGCCTCCACTCATTATCCATCTGGAATAGGAATCCTGCTTGTGACCATCCCCGCCGAGAAGGAGGTTCATGCCCATGTTGACATTACGTGTTTGGGAAGCGCAGCAATTTACCCCTGCTTTCCACGTGCAAAATCAATATCAGGGGCTGAGCAGAGTAGCTCTGAACAGCCTTTGCTTGTCCCAGTGCACTATGGGCTTTCAAAATGGTACTGATTCCTGGGATGTTGGTTAATTCCGGGATCTCAGCTGAATGTGGAGTTGCGCTGGGGATGATGTGGAATAAGAATTGGGAGAAACCTAACCTTATTCTCAGCCTGAGGGGTCGGAAACCTATTAAAGTGGGGAGTTGTTGAAACCCACTCAGACTCACGGTGGGAATCTCTCCGCAAAATCAACTTAACTGGCACTTGCATTAAATAAAAACAATGCATATGAACATAAGAACCCGAAGCAGGAGTCGGCCATCTGGGCATTTGGATTCAGAAAGATCAGGGCTGTCCATTTCAATAGACTCAACTCCACTTACCCGCCCTCTCATAAAAAATTATGATTCCTTTCCCATACAAAAAAATCATCTTTATTTGCCGGTAAAATATTTAACGAGGTAACCTCAACTGCTTCAATCAGCAGGAAATTCCACAAAATAACAACACTTTGGGTGAAGAGGTTTCTGCTCAACTCAGTCATAAATCTACTCTCCTTCATTTTCAGATTAGTTCTAACTTCAACCAACAGTCGAACGGACCTCCGTGCTTCGAATTCATGTCTTTCCCTTTCATAATTTTATATGTTTCCATAAAATCTTCCACCCCCAATTATTCTATTTTTCCCTGCATCTCATCCGCCCAAATCATGAACCATCTATCCACCGAAATAAAGGGAAAATATGAAACTGCTATTGGACGGAAACCATCAATGACAAACAACAAGACAATCTTTGTAAACAAAGAAAACGTTCAAATCTGGCCTACAGTAGCGATTATGAATTTATGGTTGAGTAGTATTCATGACAGCTGAACTGAACAGTGTGCAGTTTAATTTCTTGGCGAGTCCTTTCGTTTAAACAGAACGAGAATTACCAGGCGTTATGAAATCTCTGGTTAAGAATCTGGCCCGTGCACTCACTGAACTTCCACTGGATCGACTGTCGCATCCTGATTTAGAATATATTTAAGACAGAAAGCTATAATTTAGATGTCCTATTATTTTCAATCTTTTGAATGTGTTGCTGAATACACGACTAGCTGAGGGTGACAAAACTCTTCCAGTTTCTAGCTCTTTATCATTTCTGATCGATGATACCACAGTCTAGTGGAAGCCTCCGACAAGACCTCCTTTTCTGTCAACAAGAGATCACCTAACTGTGGTGGACAGGACGTTTAGCTGTGGCTGTCCCACTCCTGCGTTTCTGCCCCATTCCTTTTCCTCTTTCCCAAAACAATGATAGAGATCCCTTTGTCCTCCCATCAAACTTTGCTCGAATCTATATTCAAGTAATATTTTTCCACCAATTCCATTTTTGCCAGCATGATAACGTTACCAAATAGGTCTTGCCCTTCCTTCCACTATCAGCATTCCGCTGGGACCGTTTCCTCTGTGACACATTCCATCAAGCTGTACAATTCCCCAGTCCTCCATGGCACCTTCTTATGCAACTGAAGAAGATGCAACACTTGCCCATTCAACTCTTCCTTCCTCATTGTCCAAAGTCCCAAACACACCTTCCTCGTGAAGCAACATTTCACTTGTACTCTTTCACTGCTCACAATGCAGTCTCCTTCACATTTGCGAGACCAGAAACTGCATTGAGGAGCACTCTCTGTTGGAATAAGCATGGCCTTCTCATTGATTCCCATTTCAATAATCTACTTTACTGCCAGGCTAACATTTCTGTCCTGGGCTTGTGTACTGTTCCAATGAAGCACAGCCCAAGATCGAGTAAAATCTTACTTTAAACTTTGATACGTTCCAGCCGTTAGGAGTATGCATTCAATTCCATAACTTCACAATCAGTCCCCATTATGACTGTTTTCCGTTTTTCATACACTATCCCTCCTGATCTCCCTATGAACGTATCTGGTTATCCCTCCTTTATCTTGCACTCAATACGGAAAACCGATTTCCCCATTTCACACATTAATTTACACTCATTTTGCTTCAGTCTCTCGTTCACCAAAATGAAAAGCTCGTTAGCTTTTTGCATTGTATGACTACACACTCTGTTTCCCGTCACCCATCCTCCACCGCCGTCAAGGGATTAAAAAGCCCATTTAAGAATCCTTTTAAGTTCTGAAGAATTGTCAAACTGAAAATGAAACGTCACTCTCTTTCTTTGTCTCTGCAGACGCTGTTAGATGTTTTGCGTTTTTCCACAAATGAACAGAGGCAAAACATTTCGTTTTCAAAAGAAAAACAAAGAATTGTGGATACTGGAAATCTTTAACATGAATAAAAACTGTAGGAGAAATTGAGAAGTTTTAAGAAGGGTCACTGGACGCAAAAGATGAGCTCTCCTTTCACTCCACAGATGCTGCCAGACCTGTATCGTTTCTCCAACAATTTCTGTATTTGAAAAACTTCCAAAGAGTGTGTCAAATCTGCTCAAATGCCCTGTCCAACATGGAGTGTCATACAAGGGGAAGTGAATGATCAAATCAGGTGCACAAAGTAATTGCTTCAATAAATGTACAAGATTGGCATTACTGGCACCATGGAACTCTAAATAAGCAACACAGAGAGAGAACAACAGTGTGAAACACATTCACTGAATCAAAGAAGATGACACTGCGGGATTGGAAAAAAATGAATTGCTAATGATGCTTTGAAGAATGTGGCAAAGAATGAGAATAATAAAATGAAAATCTTACAACAACAGAAACTAGACTATGTCGCGTTGAACGGGGTGATGGGTCAATGGGTCTTTGTGTGAATTTGGGGGGCAGGCAGAAAAATTTTAATGCGTACAGTGCAGCTCCAACTGGGTATTTATGTGGTGCTGTAGACCACCGCAGCAGCAGGAGCAGACTTATATTCAACCACAATGTGTAACTCTTTGCCCGGCATATTCTCTGATTCTATCGTTAGCATCAAGCCAACCTATGGTTCAGTGATGAGTATGGATGAACCTGCCAGGGTCAGAACCACGTCTATCTAAATCCGAACACAACCTCCTAACCGGACGACACTTGACTGCTTACGTTCCAAACAGGAGAAAGTGAGGTCTGCAGATGCTGGAGATCAGAGCTGGAAATGTGTTGCTGGAAAAGTGCAGCAGGTCAGGCAGCATCCAGGGAACAGGAGAATCGACGTTTCGGGCATAAGCCCTTCTTCCTGACCTGCTGCACTTTTCCAGCAACACATTTCCAGCTACGTTCCAAACAGCAGAAATAAAATCCACTGGTCAGGGTGAAAAGATCACTAGACTAACAGAACAGATCGAAGCTCTGCTGTCCTGTCCATCGAGTCGTAAATGATGATGGACGATAAAACAACTCATTGAAGGATATAGCTCCACAATGTATCTACTCAAAATAACGGAAAAGGTCTGGACATCGATGTAAAAACTCGGATGTAGTATCTGTACCATTATCAGCCAGATATGTCGTTTCTGTTATCCATCTGACACCCGTCAAGATGCTTACAGAATCATAGATGTCCGTGTTCAACCAATTCGATTCACTGTACGTGAGATGAAGAAAAAGAGGATATGACAGGAGATATGGCAAAGGCAATGGGCCATGACACCATTCCAGGAATAGGACTGAAGAGTTGTGCTGAACCACAAGCCGTGTCTCTGCGGAAGCGTTTACATTCCAGCTGTAACTCTGATATCTATCTGCCTATGTGGAAAATTATTCATTATGTCCAGTTCTTGAACAGGAGAATCATTACAATCTGACCAATTATCACACCACCAGTCTCATCACGAAAGACAAAATGGTCGAAATTCTTTTTGACAGAGCCGTCAAGCAGACACAGAAATACCATGTCCAGTTTGGCTTCCGAGGGGTCCCAATGTGGAGATGGTGTTGTTGTGGAAAAGTCGCTGGATTACTGATAACACCAGGTTAATCATCTGGCAGCTGGTGGAAATTAAAAGCAATTAATAAAATATCATGATCTGAAATCTGGTGTCTATAATAGAGACCTTGAAGCCAATGTCGATTTAATAGATCAAGTTAGTTCCCCAATGTACTTTCAGGAAACAAATCTACCATGATTTCCTGGTCTGCCCGACGTGTAACTCCAGACGCATAGAAAGTGATAAAACCGTCAATGGTCTCTGAAGCAACCAAACAGGACCTTCAATTGCAATGTCATCAAGTATAAAACTGTCCTGCACACGGTGTACCAACCTCGGTATTGGAAAACATAATGGGAAGCACATTCCTGTTGACACAGCCTTCCTGACATCTAAGAACTTGCAAAAACATTTACAGAGCTTTCCCACACATGGCGTCAGGACACGAGCAGTCCATTAAACCCATATGGTCTCTCTCATCCTAGTCTCTGGTTGAATATCACCTCAGTGCACTTTTTCCAAATATTGTATATACCACGTATCCTGACTGACCACCAGAAAAACATATGTAGGAATTGAACTCCAATGGATTCTTTGGGCCATCGATATCTATCTCATTCAATATAGTCATCGATGATCATTTATCGCCAGACCATCAACCTTTTTAACGCCTAGATACCGTTATTAAATTCAGTGCCTTGACTTCCACAGGAGAACATGTCAGTTAGAACATCGCACCACAGGACAGGCCTTTCTGCACTCGATTTTGCACCGACCTGTGGAACCAATCTGAACCCTATCTCTTCCGACACGATTCCATTTACATCCATATGTTTATCCAATGACTATTTAAACGCTCTTAAACTTGGTGAGTCTACGACGGTTACAGGTCATACATTCCACGCCCATACTACCCTCTGAGTAAAGAAACTACCTCTGCTATCTTCCTGCATCTGTCATCCTTCAATTTTTAGCTACGTCCCCTCGCGCAAGCAATCAACATCCAAGGAAAAATGCTCTCGCTATCCACTTTATATACCCTTCCGATTTTCTTGTTTGTCTCAAACAAATTTTCTCCCAACTTCTTCCCTCTAACGAAACCAGACTCAAGGACCCTAGCCTTTCCTCATGTAACCAAATCTTTAATAAAGGTGCGTTCCTTACTTCTATGGACGCTGTGATGGGTCCCTGGTCGACAGTGAAGACTGGATTCCTTCAGCCATCCTGCCAGATTCCGCAAGGTCGCTCTGTCTCAGATTTTCAGTGAGAGTCCACATTATGGGTCACACTTATGTGCCCATTATCAGCGAGTTACAGCTCAGGTCGAACACACAGCAAAAAGGCAGAAAGACACATAAAATCTTTCAGAATGGCGTAACTGATACACTTCCAGCTTTGAGCACATATACCCCCTACAACCCCCTTTGATTACTCTTGGAGGTGTGCTGAAAAGTCCCTCTGTAATTGGCTCTCACGTACAGTACCTTCAACAGTTCAAGCTTGCTCATTACTGAGATCGACATGAATGTTTTCCACCCCGCGTCCCACCGCCATATGATATTTTCCAGACTCTTAACTCTCTTCCTGAGGCTTTTCAAAATTAATACTGTATTCAAGTAACGTTTGCCAGCTGCACAGTGTTACCTGCGAATTAATTGGATTTAAGCACCTTTTATCAATCTTATTACAGAACTAAAGTAGTCTGTTCATTTTTGATCAGTATCAACAAACGAATCGTGAGAGTCCCTGAAGAAAATCGCTAATTTGCAATCCCTGTATAAAAAGGGAATAAGGCACAAGTTGGTAAAAAGGAAAAGGAGTAGCCTAACCTCCGTTGTAGTTAATATCCTGGAATCCACGGTGAAGAATGAGATTTCTGAATGTTTCGAACTGTATCTAAATTTGGCTGTGTGGCAGAAGGCAGCGAGTTGGGATAAAACAGTCGTTTTCAGGATGGTAGCCGGTGACAAATGGTGCGCTGCAAGGCTGATTGTATGGACCACAACAATTCACTTTATACATTAACTGTCCGGAAGAAGGAACTGAAGGATTTCTGGCCTTATTTGCAGAACGATACAAAGATTGGAAGATGGAGAGGGAGCATGAAGGAGACATGCAGGGCTGCATAAGGATTTGGACACAGTAGGAGAGTGGGCAAAGAAATGGCAGTCTTATGTGTTGGAAAGTTTTCCAGGTTCACCAGTCACTGAGTGGAAACCTTTATCCTCATCTCAATGCAGAGAGGCCTGTCCATACCTAATGCTGTGGCCCCTTGTTTTAGACATGCCAGCCAGAGAAATTATCATATCTCCTACAAATCCTTTTCGTATTGTCAGTGCTTTAACTATTTCATTGAGATCTCCAGTCATTTTTCTAAAATGCATAGAATACAGGTCATTTCGACCCAAAATTTGCTACCACAACAAGGCGGTCGTCCTAGTTATTAGTATCGTCAGCCTTTCCTGCTCTCCCTCAATATCAGGGACAATATCAATATTGGACTTTATAAGGTAAGGAAGACAAAACTGAGCACAATACTGCAAAATGTTCGAGATAAGGATTCATCATCGTCCTATTTTGCTGCAGTGAGACACCCTTACTCCTGTACTTGAATCCCCCTGAAATAAAGGTCAGCATGCCATTTATCATCCTTACTGCTCATTGCTCCTGCAATATTGCTTTCAGTGACTGGTGGACAAGGATATCCAGATCCTTTTCAATGTTACAGCTACCCACCTGTTCGGTCGATTTACGTTGCTCAGCATGCCAATATCATTCCCGTACTGATGCCTGGTTTCAGGGCACAATGGCCTGCATTGACCTCAGAGGTCTGCGCTGAAGAAAACAATAAAATGAGCATAAATCACTTCATAGATCAATAATTTTTACACAATCCTTCTTCAAATATAGGCTACTGTTCTCTATCTATCACCAAAGTGCACGAAGACAAAATTGCTCTTCTGTTGCCATGTATTTCCCCGTTCACTCCACTTGTCTCAGTCAACTTGGAGCGTTTTTTAAACTTCATACTCACCTGACATTGTTTCGTGACAGCAGCAGGCGTGTGAAAAAAAAACAAATGTTTGATGTGTATCGCCAGGTTGGGGCCCAAGCACCGATCCATGCAATACCACATGAGACGTCTGATCCAAAAGCATATTATTTTCTGTCAGTTCTCAAATTCTTAAAACATGCCAACATATTAGCCAACAGTCCATAAGATTTGATTTTGCCTTGTCAGCTTGGGTCTGTATTGATACTTTATCTGATAACCTAAATGTGTTGAGTCGATTGTTTCTCCATAATATATCTACCAGTCCGATTCTCAGACATGATTCCCAGTTCATAAATCTATTTTGGCTATCACTCCCAACTTTTTCTCTGAAACAATTTATTTCCTAATTATATTCCTTTATTATTTTTCTCAAAAGGCTAGGAATTTCAAGCATTATTGCAAATTTGTTGTTTGCCATGTTTCCAGCCAAAGACTCCCGAGCAGTCGGCCTAGATTTGTTCAGGGACAATCACGCAGAATTAAGCTGACTGCTTTGGTTTGACACAGTAACTTGCAACTTGATGCGATGTACTTGGATTTGGCAAGAGAATACATGGTATACTATTTAAAAACAGAAACTAATGGGCACAGGTGGAAGAAGCAAACAACCAAGAGAAGAGCAAGGTAAGGCATTTGGGGACATCAACAGAAGAGAAGAATGCACAGTAAGTGAGAGGATAGACAGTATGGTCAAAACACAGAAGTTAAATGGACACTTCAACCATCTCGGGAAGTGATAGAATGGCTTCATTTCCTCTGTCAGTCAAACTGCAAAATATAAGAGTAGGAAGTTTATGCTGGAAATGAGCAAATAATGTGTTCAGTCGCAGCTTATATACTGTGTGCATTTCTGGTCGCCCTGCCACAGGAAAAGATGGAATTGGACTGGAGAGAGTACAGAGGAAATTCGCTAATCTGTGAAAGTGAACTTACAGTAAAGTGGAAAGTTTGGAACAGACGATTCTGAGAGGAGATTTGATTAACAATGTTGTTCAAAAATACTGATCAACTTGGTGACCTCAGCAATGTCCTGGACAACTACAACATGCTATCCCAACTCCGACTCTCAATGTTTTCATTGTGACATCAAGTTAGGGGAATGTGGGTCCTGCAGATGCTGGAGATCAGATTGTTGCTGGAAAAGCACAGCAAGTCAGGCAGCATCCGATGATCAGGAAAATCGACGTTTCGGACAAACGCCATTCATCTGGGAACATGAGTCTGTTTTTGCTCTCTTCCTCTTTGGCGAATGTTCTTTCTGAGGTTGCAGGTTTCTTCGAATTTGTTCCATTTCGTGATAACAAACGTGTCATCCAAATAGCGTACGCAAAGACTGATTTGGATCGTGGGAAGCGTTTTTCGTGAGAATCACTGCGTAACTACTTCTGCTAAGAATCCTGGTATTGGTGATCCCATGCATGTACAGTTGCTTTGTTTGTATGTCCTGTCGTTGAAGTGAGTAGTTTGGCACAGGTCTACTACCTTGAAGATGCTGTTCTTGCTGATGGAGTTGGTGCTGTCTGATAATTGCGTCCTTGGGTCGTCTCGAAGTGCAGTCAGTGTTTCTTTGATCTGGCAAATGTTAATTTATTTGAATAGGGCCGTTACATTGAAGGTAACCATGACTTCGTCTTCCCCAAGCTTGGTGTTTTGGATGATGAACAAGAATTGTCAGGTGGAGTGGATGCAATAGCTTCTAATAGGTGTTTCAGTTTTTGTTGAAGTTCCTTTGCTAGTCTGCATGTCGGTGCGGTATGACTCTGGGTCTGAAGTGCCCCCTTTTGTACCTTCGATAATTCCGAGAAAATGGATGCATAGGATCCAACAGGTTTCATTCTTTGGCTGTCAGTCGTATTCATTTCGTCTGTTTTGTAGAGTTTCTTCAGGTGAGCTGTGATCCGGTTATCTTGCGTTGGAATCAGGTCCGTTGCCACCCGTCGGTAAGTGTAGATTTCGGCGAGTTGTGAGTTGGGCTTTTCATATTCTGTTTAGGATGACAGTCATGTGCCATTTTTTAGTCGGGTAGTATTACAATATTTTAATATTTTCTGAGTCCTTCCAGGGCATTCCTTTCTTGTGTGTTGAGCGTGTTTGCTTTTTCCTCCTGTTTAGTGTTGGTTTTAGTGCCTGTCTGATGGTCTGCAGAGTTTCTTCCATAAGACCATTTTCTGTTGGATTGGATTGCAGTGCTACTCGAAATTCGCTTTGCCCCCTTCCCTTTGACTAATACTGCATATGTCACACAGGCAGGAAACTAGCGGCCAGGATACACAAGTACCAAATAGCCACCAAAAGACATAACCAACTCACTAGCATCTTCACGGACATTCGAAGAAGGACACCACTTCGACTGGGACAATACATTCATCCCAGGACAGGCTTAAAAAAAGATGGGTACAGGAATTCTTGGAGTCCTGGTTTCAAACCGATAATCCATCAATTAACACATTGGTTTGGCACCAATTCGCCAACCTCTTAAAGAAGACACCAGAACTGTTATCACGGGTCATAACCGACCAAGACTAATAAACAGAAAGCGGGACAGTACACCAGCAATTCAGCGAAAGCTCACTGATGATGTTACCTAGCATCGTGACGAAACGTCTGATAATAAATCTTCCAGCACAGCGAGCAAGTTGACAACTTGAACTGCAAATACGTCATGCCTTATGCTGTCTGCTCCGTTCACTGTGAGTGATCTTACCTCGTTGCAGGATTTATTGAAGTCTCCGGATCTTCCTTCCCTCTATCTCACCAATTGCTTTAAAAGAGGTGATGAGTGAGACTCGAAGCTTTTGTGAAGTCTATTGAGTCATGCATTTCCTGCCTAGCTACTGCAGACAGAGAAATAGAGAGATTCGGAAAGTAGAGTGTCACAGTGAGTGTTACACTTGGGGAATGGCAGTGAGTCCCCTGGAGACCTGCAATATCCCAGAGTGGCCTGTGATGCCTCAATTCCATGGAGCAGAGAATTTCGTACACTCCGGATCTACAGTAGCTGGAAAAGGTGAAGCCAGAGGCAGTTAGACACACATGGTGAGCTACTGAGTGAAAGCACCAGAGTTCAGCAAGGTATCAGGATCAAACAATGTTCACGACGAAGGTGGTTGATTCATTGTAGAATTGTATCAGTACTCAGGGGTGAGTGAGATATTAGTGGACATACGATGGCCGAGTGTTGTTCACAAGACCGATCAGCAAGGGATATGCATCTGATAGATTAATATCTTTCAGGTAAGGAAATTTGTTAAAGGCAGCTGTCTGTCGTACATATCATCCAGACCCAGAACAATGTGTTTGAGTCTCAACTGATCTCTGAAATTGTCTAGCAATCCACTCAGTTCGAGGCGAGCTTGGGCAAGAAACACTGAGCAGCAAGAAACATCAACATCGCAGACGTCAAATAAACAGAACTCTGCTGGGACACGTGTCCAGGCCAATCACCTTGGTAGGATTATTCAAAGGTTTTTAACCTGTCAGAGAAGGCGCAGGGATAGGGTTAAGGCGAAAGGAGCTTTCCGAATTCAAAGACAAATAGTGAAGTGTTGGAAAAGCATTTGGGGCATGGCTGAAGACAAGGAGAATGGAACTAGAAGGGACAGAGTTGATATGAAACTGCACATCAACTGATAGGTTAGTTAGAGGAAATTGTGAGACCATGTAAATTATAATGCCCTTGTTTTGGATAAGACAAATTACCTGCAATAAGACAGCTGGACACAGACATAAATTAGATTCAGACACTAGACAGACGTAGTTGCAGAGTTAACATTTTGTGGGACATAAATATTCAACGGTACACAACTTTATGGAGGGTCAAACAGAATGGAAAAGCTGGATGGCTAACCCTGACAAAGGCAATACAAAGGAATCATTTTACCGAAGATTATTCAGTTGAATCCGCCTGAATGCAAATTCTATGTACTACGTGTCAAAAGCACGAGCAGGAGAACAGGTATTTGGCTACCGAGCAACATTCAATTACTCAGCACGGCGTTTATCAGGAATTATTGGAATTTGTAACAAAATGTATTGTGATAATTTTGGGAGACCTCTACTTTCGACAATTTGGGGCAGTCACACTAGCAAGAGTGATAATCAAAGAGGAGTTTGAAGAATGCTGTTTGGCAATATTTCATTGAATAACATATTGTGCAGTGGTCATGGACGTAGCTATCTCAGATCGATGAGGTGATGAATGTGAGTGCATGAATGATATCACACTGAGCGATCCTCAGCGAAATTGTAATATATCGGAATTCAAATAGATGATGCATTTTAAAAATGACCAGTAGGCACACCCAACAACCAGAAACAAAGGCGATAACATGAGTTTGATTGGAGAACTGTCCAAAGTAAACAGGGCACACAGACTGAAAGGTACTATTGGAAGTGAACAGTGGAAAACATTCGAGGGAACTGTGTAAAATATTCAACAAATAGACAAAACTCAACACGACATTCCCAACTGTGCTTCTCACAGGACGGAAAGGATCAAATTTAATTAAGAATGCTTAGAAGACAAGAAAAAACTCTAACAGTCCCGAAGAAACGAACGGTTTAGAAATATGGAAGTATTTGATAAAGGGATAGCACAGAGTCTCCAGGAGGAGGAGGCCAATGGGAAGGGGAATCATTATCAGAGTTTAATAAGAAGATAGGAACAGGGAGGGTTCAGGACGATGGAGATGTTGTGAGTGCTACAGAGAGTGGCAAGGTCCTGAAGAATATTACGGAGGCAGTATGCATTTCTGTAGCTGGAGGAGTTTGTAACTGTAGCGATGGAAGTATGCATTTTAGTTTATGCATGTCACTGAGGATGTCACTGGCTGGACCCACTGTCCACTGCTACTTGCATACATTGTTCACTGCTACTTGCCCGAGGCCGCTCAGAGTCAGCCATATTTCTGTGGGTCTGGGGTCTCCTGTGAGCCAGAACAGGTAAGAATGTTAGATGTCCTTCCCAAAAGGACATGCATAAATCAGATAATCAACAATAATTTTATGGCCGTTCCACTAATGTCTTGTACAGCCAGAAAATGACATCCCAACTCCTATTCTCAATGTTCTGACCAATGAGAGCAAGCAACACCAGCCTGATTACCTACAACACAACTTTTGAAGAACTGTTGTTACATTCCTCGGTTTCTCTGTTGGACAAAACTTCCCAGGGCACGAAGATCAACTAGTCTAGTCCTGCTCTGATTTGTTTTAGCAAAATGTAACGTCGTTTAGTTCTCCACTTGCTATACCTCAACACTGTATCAGCACTGTTGATTTCGTTTTACTCTTCGAAAATCCACTTCACCATCGACTGCACTGCCAATTTCATTGTCTCTTATAAACTTGTTAAACATAACACCTGCACTCTCAAACAAAGCGTTTATATAAATGATGCACAACAGTGGATCGGCATCGAACTTCACAGCACACCATTGGTCACAGGGCTGCACTTTGTGCAAAAAACAACTATGAACACGCTCTGTCTCTGACAGTCAATTACATGTTGAAACCGATTGGTAGGCACTCCCTGGTCGTGTGTGGTCGAAACGTATTAACCAGTCTGGGGTGGGCAATAAACAAAGAAATAAATAACGTCTGTGAAACTGGTATGGCAATTATCATGGGGAGCTTTCATCTATGTGTAAACTGGTGGAACCAGCTTGGTCAGAGTCGACTTGAACAGCAGTTCGTTCTGTGTTTCCGTGATTGTTGACTTGAACAGTATGGAATATAAGCAATGAAGGAGCAAGCTATCCTAGATCTGATCCTGCGTGATGAGACAGGAATATTTAATGACCTGTTCGTTAGAAATCTTCTTGGAAGGAGTGATCACAGTATTTTCAATTTAGAGTACAGATGGAGTGTGTTAACATAAAATCCAATACAAGTATCACGTGCTTAAACATAGGAGTCGCCAATAGAATGATCGAGGATTTGGCTCAAATAGACTGGAAACAAAGAGTATAATGCGATCATGTTGACTACCAACGGAGAACATTCAAAGTATTATTTTTCAAAGTGCTCAGCCAAAGCATATTCCAGTGAAAAGGAAAGAATGTCAGAAAAGGTGTAATCTGCAATGGGTATTTAAGGAAATAAGGGAGTATAACAAATTGAAAGAGAATAGATACAAATTTATTTCCAAAAACAGCAGGGAACGAAAAGACTGGGAAAACTTCAAACGTCAACGCAAAGTCACAAAATGCATTATGAAGAATAGTAAGGTAGAACACGTGATAAACTTTCACAGAAGACAAAGAAAGTTCACAAATTTTTCTATAAATATAAACAACGCAAAAGAGTAGCTAAAGTAAATGTTAGTTATTTAGATGATGAGGATGGGCAGTTAGTTATGGAACACGAATAATTGGCTGAGGCATTTCGTTATGGAACATGATAAAATGTCTGAGGCATTAGACAGGTGTTTTGCATCTCGCTTCACAATGGAGGGCACTATTAACATGTCAGAAATTGACAATGAGACGAACGTAGGTAAGAAGAGCGGTGTTCGGAAACCTGTTGCTTGCAAACAAAACTGTTGATTTATAACCTGGTTTTGTGTGATTTTTAACTTTGTCCACCCCATGTCCAACACCGGCACATTCAATTTTTTTTCAGGAATAACAGTAGAAAGGATTATTACTTGCATGGCAAAAACGTTGCAGCACACTACTGTGCAGGGGGACCTGGGTGCCCTTGTGCATGAATCACAGAAGCTTGGTCTGAAGGTGCGATCATTAATTAGGAAGGCAACTTAAATATTGTACTTCTTTGGTGAAGGGACTGAGATTAAAAGCTCAGAGTTTTATATTGCGACTGTACAAGTTCCTGGTGAATCCACAACGAGATTACTGTGTGAGGTTTGGTCTCCTTCCTTGGGAAAGGATGTATTGCCACTGGAGAGTGTGCAGCGGACGTTAACAAGCTTGATTTCCGTGTTGAGAGTGTTTGCTTATGCGGAGTACAAAGAGTAGATTGGGACTATATTCATCAGAATTCGAACGAATCGGGGTAATCTCAGAGAAACATAAGAAATTATGAATGGAATAGATAAGATAGACGTAGAGAGAATGTTCCACTGCCAAGGAAGGCTAGGACAAGAGGGTATAGATACAAGATTATAGGGAGCAGATTTCGGACTGAATTGAGAAGAAAGTTTTACTCCCAGAGCGCTTTTAATCTATGTAATTCCTAGCGCAGTCAAGCCGTTGACATTACTTCAGTCAATGTTTTTAAAGCTAAGGACGACATATTTTTGAAAACAAAATGAATGCAGGGATACGGTGTGTGCGCGGGTATGTCCAGGGAAAGGCAAACCATGACCTTATTGAATGGTGCAGCAGGCATGAAGGGTCGGACGGCCTACCCCTGCTCGTAGTTCTTACGTTCTTTACTTTTGCCATGCAGAACCTTGTCAAAAGCCTTGCTACAGTCCATGTCGATAACGTCGACTGCTCTGCCATGATCTGTCACCTCCTCAAAAGCTATTCAGATTTGTCAGAAATGACTTTCCATGCACCAGGCCATGGTGACTATTGCTTATTCTGTATTGCTTTTCCAAATGCATGATAATCTTTTTCTCTCAGAATCTGCTCCAACAACGGATGCAACGCATTCCTTAGTCGTATTGGTCTTTAGTGGCTGACAATGATACAAATATATTGCGTGTGACCGCACAATTTGTTTCTTGAGAGTCTCACAAGGTATTGGGACACATCTGCTCGTGTCCCGATTTTTAATAAACCTTTCTTTGCATTTCAAGACATCCAGCACATCCTGTTCCACAATGTGAACAACTTTCAAGATATTACCATGAGTTACCTAAGTTCCCGAGCTTCCCTGACTTCCTCCAGAGGAAGTCCTAACACAAAACATTTGTTTCAGACCTACGCCATCAACAGTGGCTCCACAGCAACAAGTTCATTGAACGTTAAGTGGCCTTAGTTTCTCACTCGCTAATATTTATCCCTTTCTAAACTGTTCAAAATGCACCTGGAAATTCAAATATCCCCTAACCTGCAATCCTCTATCCCACCCCTATCAATTGTGCCATTAATGGTCACGCCAAAAGTAAAATCCAGCAGGTTTTTAAATATTCCCCTTTTATTAAATCATGCGTATCCCACTGTTTCTAAGTGTACAGTTATTTATATTATATATCCTTTTTAACACAATCCAGCTCTACTGCTAGACTAGCACCATTTGTTTTCAGACTGACTGCACATAGAGTTCTGAGAATCCAAGATTCTCAGTGCTTGTGCCAGGGTTTATACTGGGCGGTTAGAAATTTGGAACAGGCAGCGTACAGGTCACCATGTAATAGAGAAAGCAAACAAGATGCTGTCATTTATGACAAAGGGAATGGAGTGTAAAAATGGGGGAAGTCTGTCTAAAACTATACAAGTAACAAATCGGATGAAACCCAGATCATTGTGAACAAGTGCCCTGAGGAAAAAGAGTTTCTGACCGTCCATGCTATTCACGCCTCGCCTAATGGTATATACCAGGATCAAGTCGCCTCTCAAGCTTCCTCCACTCTAGAAAAACAATGCAACTGTGAACAGCCTCTCCTCATAGTTAACACATGTTCATACAGGTAACACTTCTACTTACAGTTATCACAATCTCATCCTGGCAACATCTGGTAAACCTCTTTTCTACCTTCTCCAAAGTCTCCATGTCCTTCCTAAAGTGTGGCGATGAGAGCTACACATACCATTACAAACTGAGCCGATTGAAGGTTTATTCAGCTACAGAATGATATGCAAACGTCTGAAATTAAGGCTGTGATCGATGGAGGCAAGCATGCCATACACCTTCTTTCTCATCACATCCTGCTGTGTTGTTATTTTCAGGAAGCTATGGATTTGAATCTGAGATCCAACAGCTTATCAAAGTACTCAAGTGTCCAGCTATTTATAATGTATTTTTCTCTGCCATTTGACTTCCCAAAATGCTTTACCTCATTCTTGTCACGATGAAATGTATTTTTCATTTCTACACACAAAGTTCCAGCTGACCGACATACTACTGCATTATTGTGCATTCTTCATTATCCACAATTCCCCCAGCTAGCCCAAGACGTAAATGCCTTTCCAAATGTCCATCTGTAAAATTACTAATCAGAATGCTGACATTTTACTCTTAATCACGGATATAAATTGCAAATAATGATCGCAGCACTGATTCTCGAGAAACATCACTGGCCACAGACATCCAATCAGAAATAAATCCTCCGCAAATCTCTGCTACTATGAGAAATAAAACTCTGCAACCAACTGAATAAATACCATGAAATCCATAGATTGTGATTTAATCTTGCAGATCAACCTGCTATTGTCAAGTGCTTCAGTAATGGCAACGTGAACAATCTCCATCGCCTTACGTTGAACATGTATTTTTGTCACTTCGCTTTGTTTTACCTTGTGTGAGAGTCTGTGACCAGAAACAATCACATTCGAACAAGAGCTCACTCATTTAATAAACAAATGAGGAGGATTTTAGGCTCTCAAATGATAATGAAACTGTGGATTTCCTTACTACAGAGCACTGTCGAGTCTGGGTCATGAAGCATATTTACAATAGAGATTATCAAATTTAGATTAGTCAGTGAAAGAAGGATTACATCGACAGCTTTGTTATAAATGCCAGGAATGTTTCAGTCCTATTTTGTGTTTGAGACATGCTTGAGATTACAGAGAGTCTGGATTAGATTCCAGAGATAGGGAGAGGTGTAAGGCTGTGGAAAATTACAGTGACCAAACTGAGCAGGCTGTCGGAATATTCGGTGTAATCGAGAATGTGATAGATTTACAGCAGTCGTGGTGTCTGGAGAATATTACACGAATAGGCAGGATGGTATGGACTGGAGAATATTACAGTGATAGGGAGGATGTGATGGACCTCAGTATGTTACAGGTTTGGAGAGTATGGTATGGACAGGAGAATGTTGCAGCTTTAGGGAATGTGGACTGGATTGGAGAATGTTACAGGGCTTTGGAGGATGGCCTGGACTAGAGATAATTAAAGTGATAGGGAAGTTGGTATGGGCTGGAGACCGTTAGAGATAGAGATGCTTTAATGCACTGGAAGATATTTCAGAGAGAGGGAGTAATGTGCATGCTGCATGGTGTGACGGATGAGGAGGCTGGTTGAGGCTGGAGGAGGTTACAGCCATGGAAGGGGTTGTGAGAGACTAGAGTCACTTATGAACATAGGATGTGCTACAGGGAAAGAAGCGGTTTGCAGATATAAAGACGATGCAATAGCCTCAAAACAGTCACGCTGATGCGGAGGTACATAGCAAATGAACGAGTTTACACACGTAAGGTGGACTGTGGGGAGTTGAAGAGGTTACAGAGATGGAGACTGTTGTAGGAACTGGAGGAAATTACACTGAAAGGGATGGTTGTCGGGACTGAACGATGTTAGGAAATAAAAAAAAACAGGGTTGCAATGGTGAGAACAGGTTTCATCAAGTTGCAGGATATAGGCCTGAAGAAAGTTATACACTTAATGATGACTGTACAGTTTGTACGGGGCCTCTCCAAAATGGAGGTTTTAGTGACTGGAAAGATTTGCAATGGTATGGAGAGTACTCGTGTTAGGCAGAATTTACAAGAATGGGGAGGATTGCAAGAGGTCAGAACACTACAGAAATGTCGAGGTTTGCATCAACGTAATGTTGCACAAAGGCAGGAAAAAAGGTATGGGATAGGAGCAGCTCACCATGATATAGAGGAGTATAGAGAAAGGAGATGCTGCAAAATTACGGAGAATTGCCGACTTGAAATCACTGCAGTCGTTCAGAGAGGAAATTCTAAGGTCTGGAGGAGAATACACTGATAAAAATGAGTGTAGGGACTTGATGATGTTGGACATCCGAGTTCTGCTGTTGGGATTGAAGGTGGGAACAGAGGTAGAGAGAACAGTTGGGGACTCCAGACGTATGGAGGGTTGTGATATCTGGTGGAATTTCCACCTGCAGGGATTGCTGTTGGAGCTGTCGGACCGTACAAAGATGAGGGGATTCGAAGAGCCTGGAGCGGTTCACAGAGGCAGCGAGAAATGTAGCGACTATAGTTTCCAGTGATGGTGAGGACTGTAGGAGAAACCAGAAATTTGGAGCACTGAAGAGACGGGAGGGGATCACACAGACAAGGAGGATTGTAGGTATGTGAGGCGTTTGAACAGGTAGTGAGGCTGTGGCATTCCGCATAATTAGTGGCTTGGAAGACTGTTCAGACTGCGGGTGGTTTCAGAATTAGGGAGTGATAAAACGTCTGGAAATGGTTGCGGAAAATAAATGGATATCAACATATTCAGTACTGTGCAGCTGAGGGTCATCAGAGGAGAGTTGTTCTCTTTAAAATACTCAGATCCTCAGAGGATTTGATAGGCTGGAATCATAAAGGATGTTTCCTTCCCCTCTGGGACAAAAGCAAAATGGAGTCTCCATTTGACAAAGATGAAGTAGGGGGTTTGTCTTTTGTTCAGTGGCCCAAACCGACTTCAGGTTTGTTTTCACACAGCTCAAAGGAATGCAATGAGATAACAAAGAACAAGATCATTTGGGACTGCAGGAGATCTGAGACGAAGGCCAGGTTGTAAGGGCTGGAGGTAGTTAGAAAAAAAGGATATGATCAACAGCGGTAGGGGTTTACAGGGATCATACACTATCAGGACTGGAGAACTAGTCAGGCTCACTTGTAAGAGGGAGATAATGAAATGGAAGAAGGTCATACACAACAGAATGTTCCCAAGCTCCCTCTCATTTACTCAGTGAGCTGCTCTTACCGAGCCTGGTGCAAAGCCCAACATACAAAAAATGTGAGGCTTCCAAATTCCAGGACCTAGGACCCTCAGGACCCAGTGAACACATGCCTTAATCGGTAGTAAGGTATTTACACGGTTATCAACTTTCCAGAAACACTGTCCAAGCAGACATAAACCGATAAATTCAGATTCTACCAAGCAAAGACAATCTGCACTCAGATTCCCTGATTATGCAATCCTCTGAGTGATAGTCTGCAGAGAACATCAGAATCCACAAAACTCCATTGCATGGCGCAGGGTGAATGATAAATGTTTTATTCTCTCAAAATGGAAACAAGCCAATTGTTGTGTCTCGTAAAACTGACAATTCAAAATAATGAAATAATAAATAACATGACAAACAAAGGCTTTGGTGAGGCGCACTCTGAACAGTCAGGTAGAAATGGTGATCAACAGATGTACGAAGACTGCTTTCTACCAGAGCAGCGCTAGGTCAATATTGGGCACAGATACAGAATGTGTAAATATATTCATATCTGAACTCAAGTCTGAGAATATGAAGCTATGCAAAACCGTTCTGCTGAACATCTCCAAAATTATGTCATCAAGATCGCACCCACAGTCTAATCAAAAGAAACAAAAGTCCTTTATTGAATTTGTGACATCTTTCAGGTTCTACAATCCACTCCTCGCCCACTAATACTGCAATTTCGTGTGGTCCACTTTATTACAATGAAAACACAGGAGATTTCTAATTTATTTGTCCCCCTCAAGGCATTCTTTATTACCCTGTGGTAAGTAATCATTATGATTTTCACTGATACCTACCTTACCCTTTCCACGTGAGAATGTCTCTTTGCCCCAATGACTATCTTGCATTGGCCGAAGATGTTTCTGTTTGCCAAACCGAGTTTTATAGACCAGTTCATAATCATCAACCTCTTCAGCTGCTAATCTTGCTGTTATAAAGTTGTGCTGTTTCCCATGAGTTCGCACCACTTCAGACAGTAAATAATTTTAATTCCTCCAAAAGAATTACCATTCTCAGGGCATCATGGATCTTTAAAACTCTTATCTATCAATCGAAACTACTCTGTTTGATTCTTTCAAACACAATGTATGTTTGACCTGGGTCCCTACTTAGATTCCTGAAGCGTTGCTTACCGGCTTCTGGTACAAACTTATCTGCACTTAAAATGGCTTTTTTTCATCTCCTTATAATCCCCAGATACTTCTTCTAATAGTTCTGCGATTGCATCACTAACCCTACATGCAAGATTCTTTTGGATCAACAAAACCCGCATTGCCACGGCCACTACATTTGTTTAGCCATCTTTTAAATTGAAGTGAAAATGGTGCCCACGTCCTTCTCACCAAATTTAGACCACGCTTGAACATACCTGAACACTTACTTACGAGGCTTCTGACTACCAGGGGTTTGCTCATCCTCACTCTTTTCCTCAGTAAGCCTACCACTAGCCTTAACCTCCAGCCGTTTAAGCTGACTTTGTTTTTAAGTATCAGTTTTTGATGTTCAAAAGCTCTGTCTTCTTCTTTCTCTGTTCTCTCTTCTCCCCTGGTTCAGCTGGTCTCTTTTTCTCTCTGTTCTACTGCTGCTCTCTCTTATTCCCTTCCTTCTGCTTTTAACTGTAACTGAACTTGTTTTCTTTCTACCCCTTTTTCCTTATCTCTCATCTCTGACTCAAACTGTTACATTTACAATTGAATTCTTGCCAAATCTATGGATTCTGTTGGTTGCTCCAGCAAGTTTAATGCTATGGTGCTGCTGTAATTATCTCTCGTTTCCCCACAAAAGCAGGCAGTTTCAATTGCAGCTTCTCTGTTAATTCTTCCAACTCGTTGTTATCACCGCATCCATATACAGAAACATTCTGGGGACTAAAAGATCCATTACTACCCCAAGCTCTATCTACCCAACCGAACCAAAACCTGAAATAATAACTCTAGCATCTACCACGCTCAGGGAGGAGCCCTAGGAAGAGTCATGGACTAGTCCAGACCATTCGAAACATTCTTTAGTCGGCAGCCCCAGGCCATTACTTTGCAATTTGTTTCGTCAAGTGTACAATGAAAATTACATTGAGGAAGTCAGCGAGGTTGTAGTCTAGATATTAAAATAGACAAAATGTATTCCCAAAATTACACAATCAAACACAAAGAACAGAATAAATGACCCCATACAGAACTCACTCTACCCAATCTGGACTTAATTATGCTGTTCTGAATATACACAACGGTCCCAAAAAGAAACCTCAATTGCAGGAATTAAGGACGGCAATGATAAGGATAAACTGCACCACAGAAAGGAGGAAGTGAAGGGGTTAATCAAGGAATGGCAGAAGGAGTGTAAGATATTACGAGAGTCAGTGGAAAAAAAAAACATAAACACAAAGGGAGTAATTGGAAGTAGAACTCAGGTTACTTCGGACAGTACACGAACAAAAACAGTATGAGGAGTTTCTCAACAATGAACAGAGTGTTGAATGGTGTCAGGAATAGTGACCCATGAAAGTGGCAAAAGGAAGTAGAACAGCGTGTTCAAAGGAGGACCATTAGGCGACCAGCAGGAGACTGGTCAGATGAAATGGAGATGGAATCAGGATCAGGATCCGAAGGGAACTTCCTGGGTGAGGATGATAGCAGGGACAAAGAGCTCCCACATGTAAAAAGAATGATGCTTTCGTTCATAAGATAGTTGGGAGTGTGTCAGACAATCGCAATATATTTGCTGGGGTCCCAGGATCTGGACTGGCTGAGCAATGCATTGCCCAGGATACATGAGGGTGCAGGGAACTGTATTAAATCTTGTGAAGAACGGAATAAACTTTGGAAAACGTTTTTGTATGTATGCGAGAGACAGAGAGACAGAAAGACTGACTCAGCGTTGATTCCCTGCAGCTTGGCGAATGTTTAACCCTTTGCGCTCTAGTTAGAATGCACATTTGTTTGTTGGTGATTGAATGTTTGTGATTTATTTACTGGAGCTCGAGATTCAGGAGTGTTTTGAATTTAACTTGCACTTTGGGAATTTAAGGCGGTATCTTTTTAACGTTTATTTTCACTAACCATGGGTGATTATGAAATACAAAAATGGAAGATAAAGTAATATTAATGAAATATTAACCCACCATTTCTTCTTACAGACCGTGACCGCTGTACTGTTAATTTCTAACTGGTCACAGTTTATGTTTACATGAAAGCCAACCTTATTTAAATTTGAATCAGTTCAATATAGAGGGCGACGACTTTCCGATTAGCCACTGGTATGAACCTGCTCTAAAAACACAGTTTGTGTCAAGCGACTGCCAAATTTGAAGTTCACCCATTTTTGATCTCATTGGATTCATCAAAGATTTGACTAAATGCAGTAAACACAGTAGCACTGTAAACCTTGGCGTCACAGGTGCCTGCTCTTTTTTTATAGATAATAATCCAGAAGTAACATTGAGAAAAATCACCTTAGACTTTAAGATTTATTCATTGAGTGGAGGAATTACATGAGCGTTATAGAATTTAGTTTACTTAAAAAACATGGAGCTGAAAGTATAACGATAGATCTAAAATATCCCAACTGACCAATATTGTTTTCAGAAAATGATACTGGCAGAATGTTTTGTTTGTTTGTTTCGGACTCGTATGTCTCCACTCAATCTTAAGACTGTTGCATCTCATTCGTGATTATGGAGTGCCATTTATAGCCTTGTTTTATATCAATTCCTCTCCGTCACTGAGAATTGACGTTTTGTTTGAACATTGTGTTATGAAAATCACTAACAAAACTTAATACCATATTTTTAATATCTTTGTCTTTGGATTCGACCATTATTTGTGTACGAGAAGTGTTTTGTTGCCACGTGAGTGGACACGACGTCTTTATGCAGCTGCAGTCATTTCACAGCTTTTTAACATTGTAAATGTGCAATGACTGGTCAAAACCGCTTAAGGTGCCTTATCTGGGGTTGAAATTATGGGACTAGAACCAAGTAAGTGTAATAGTTTTTATAAATGATTTTCCACTTTTTATTGATCACTTCAGAAATGTATTATTCACTGGCTCAGTTTCCACCTCTGAGTTACACCTAATTATTATTTTTAAATACCCAATTGTATTAGCCCTGAATCACAAAACCAGAAATCATTGGCAGATTGATTGGTTTTATACCTTTTCACATTGGTATTGACCTGTGTCATTGCCTCGGGGTTACCATGAAGCATGGCTGCATTGATTAATTATTAATTTTAAAAAAGTGAAAGATAAAGCGGATAGTAAACGAAAAAAAAAGCTTCCTTGCCAGTTCAAGGAATTCAGCATGTGATAGGGTAATAAAAGTTTGTACACCAGATGGAACTCGCCAAAGCTGGGAGAAGTTAAAACCTGAGTGCAAATGGCCAGATGAAAACGAAAGGGAACTGGAGAAACAGTGGAAGGCCACTACGGCTGAGGAATGTGCATAAGCGTGAAAGCAACAACACTTTAAAAAATGAATTCAGATATTCCTCAAAATCCTGAGCCTTGGTCTGGCACACCTATCCTATTTGAGGATGGGGATGACACTGAAGTGGGTTTTATTCCAGGATACCCACTCAGTCCCTTACACTTTCTGATTCTCATCAGCAAACCATTTCATTAGAAACTTTTCCTTATTTTGAAAATGAAACGTCCAGTCTTCAAAGCCGATATATTGCGGATGAGTGGCCTGAACTATCCGAAACTAGGGGCCACCCCGCGAATCAGAGTAATGTGAATGAAGCATGCCCCGACCACAAGAACAAACCGGCCCAATTTGCTCAATATGTTCAAAGATTGATACACATGTGCAGACAGCAAAATTCTCTCGTGACCTGAACACGAATGGCTTGCGTTATAAAGTTGAAATAAGTGACCATCTCTCTGACAGAAATGGTATGCAGCCCACGAGTGAAAAGTAATCGAAAAGCGTACTCACTTTTGTTTTATCCTATGTTTTTGCTATGTATTCCTTCTGATTTCACTGACATAATTGAGAAAAAGAAGTATGAGGTACGTTCGGAATTTATATTCGCACATGAGGATAACGGTAGTTTCCTATTGAATGGCCAGAACCAGACTGAAACACAATCCAGCTGGCAGGTGAAATCGTACATATCAACGCCTTCGCGATTGCAAACGCTGTGTGCCAGCCCTGGCAAAGTTGATTCGGACCAAAATGCCCCTGGGGGAGGAACCAACCTGAAATTCCCGCTCCCTCCCTCCCTTCCAATATCACTCGGTAGCTCAGTCTCTCCAACCTAGGCCCTCTTGATAATTCGCCGTCTCGCTCACACTCTCCCTCCCTCCATCCTTGTTTCACTCGCTCGTTCGCTCTCTCCCACCCAGATTCGAACCCTGCCTCCTGATGTGACTCGTTCACTCGCTCTCTTCAAACTAATTTCGCTCTCTCCCTCCTGGTCTCGCTTGTTTACTCATTCTCTCTCATGCAGGCTCGTTCCCTCCCTTCCTCCACATCACACACGCTCGTTCACTCTCTCCCAAACTGGCTCGCACACTCCCTTCCTCCTGGTCTGATTTGTTCAACTGGTGACGCCTACCAAGAATCACTTGCTCCCTCCACACAGTCTCACTGGTTGTCTTTCACCCAGGCTCGCTCGCTCTCTCCCTCTTGGTCTCGCCTATTTGCTCGCATTATCCCACACAGGCTCCCTCCCTCCCTCTCTCCCCGTCTCACCCGTTCATTTGCTCTCTCCCAAGCAGGCTTGCACCATCCTCCCTCGTAGTATGACTCGTTTGCATGCTCACAGTCGCCAAGGCACACTCTCTCCCTCCCAGCTGCTCCCACATGTTCGCTTATTCTCTCCCACAGAGGCTTGCTCACTCTCTTCCTATCAGACTCTCCCTTTCGATCGATCCCTCCCTCCTCGTCTCAGTCATTATCTCCCACCGAGGGTCATTCACTCTCTCCCTCCGGTTTTCTTCAGTTGCTCGCTGCGTACCTCCCAGTCTCAGTCGATTGCTCACTCTCTCCCACCCAGGCATGCTTGCTCCCATCGTCCTGATATCTATTGTTCACTCACTGTCTTCCAGTCAGGCTCACTCGCTCACTTTCTCCCCATCCCATTCATTCGCTCACTCTCTCCTAAACAGGTTCAAATGCTATTAACTTCCTGGTCTGATTTGGTCAGTCACTCACTCCAACCCAGTCTTACTTCACTACTCATTTCTCTCACCAGGCTTTTTAGTTCTCTCCCTCCCGTATCTCTCATGCAATCCCTCCCTCCCGGTCATATTCATTTGCTCGCTCTCTCTCACCAAGTGTCACTCCCTCCCTCCCTCTCGATCTCACTCGATCACTCGTACCCTCCCACTCAGGCTCACTCGCTTCCTCGCTCCCCATCTCACTGGTTCGATCACTCTCTCCCAACAAGGTTCGTTCGTTCCCTCCCTCCGACTCCACCTTGTTTGCTCGGTCTCTCCCACCCAGACATGAGGATAACGGTAGTTTCCTATTGAATGGCCAGAACCAGACTGAAACACAATCCAGCTGGCAGGTGAAATCGTACATATCAACGCCTTCGCGATTGCAAACGCTGTGTGCCAGCCCTGGCAAAGTTGATTCGGACCAAAATGCCCCTGGGGGAGGAACCAACCTGCCTCCCCATCTGACTCATTAACTCGCTTTCTCCCATACAGGAAAGCTCCCTCCTTCCATCAAGATCACACTGCTTCGCTCTCTCTCTTCCACCCAGGTTTGCTTCCTCCATCCCTCCTGGTCTTGATGTTTACTTACTCTACACCCCATCTTCGCTCTCTCACTCTGTCCTAATCTCGTTCGTTCGCTCACTCTCTTCTACACAGCCTCGCTTGCTTCCTCCATCCTATTCAAGTCAATTCCTTCGCTCTCTCCCACTCAGGCTCTCTTCCTCCCTTCCTTCCAGTCTCACTTATTTGCTCGCTTTGTTCCACCCAGCTTTGCAAGCTTTCTCCCTCTTTTTCTCGCCTGTTTTCTCACGATCCCCCAGACACTGTTGCTTGTTTCTTCCATCGCGGTCTCACTCTTTTGCTGAATTACCCCACACAGGCTCGCCCCAGCCCTTCCTCTTGATTTCATTTGTACGGCCTTTGTACCAGCCCCAGACTCGCTGTCTCTCAACCACCCCACGCTCGGTCCCTCCCTGCTAATCCCGCTTGTTCTCTAACTCACTCCAAGTGACACTTGTTCACTCGCTCTTCCCCACCCATTCTTGCTGTTTTCCTTCCTCCTGGGCTCATCCACTCGGCCTTTCCAACCCAGTCTCATTCCCTCTCGTTTTCCTGGTCTCATTTCACTCGCTCTCTTCCAGCCAGGCTCACTGCCTCCCACTCTCCTGATCTCACTCGTTTGCTCATTTTCTCCCACCCTGTTTCTATACCTATTTCCTTCCTGGTTTAACTCTTCCACCCAGGCTCTCTTACTTCCCTCCCTCCATGTTCGCTCTCTCCCGCCCTCCGGGTCTCACTCGTTCAATCGCTCTCTTCCACACAAGCTCGCTATCTCCCGCCCGCCCCATGTCGCATGCTCTTTTGCTCTCTTCCAGGCAGGTTCGATCTCTCTCTCCCTCCTCCCCCCCACCATCTCTTGTCTATTAGCACTCTACAACGCTTTCTTGCTTGGTCCGTCCTTCCTGCTTTACTTCACTGCTCGCTGTCTCACATCTAGGCTAGCTACGTCCTCATTCTGGTCCTGTTGATTCACTCGCTGTTTCTCCCATCAGGCTTGCTCGCCCATCCAGCTCACTTGTTTCCTCACTCTCCACATTGCTCGTTTGCTCACTCTCTCTCACCCAGGCTATTTTTGTTCCTCCCTCACCGCCTCACCCGTTTGCTTTCTCTCTCCCAGAGAGGCATGCCCACTCCGTCCCAACCCGGTCTCAAGAGTTTGCTCTCTCTATTCCACACAGAGTCGCTTCCTACCTCACTCTCGGGAATGATGTTCGCTTGTTTGTTAGCACTCTCAGGCACTATCTCTTTACCCCCTCCATTCCGGCATCACTTGTTTGCTCGCTGTTTCACATCCAGGCTCACTACCGCCCTTCCTCCTCGCCTCGTTCATTCACTCGCACTCTTCCTCCACCAGGTTCGCTATCTCTTTATTACTCGTTCCCTGTGGAACTCTCTCGTACGATCCCATCCTCCCAACCTCACTCGTTAACTCACTGTTTCTCCAGGGATGGCTTATTCCCAGCCCTCCGGTCTCACTCATTCACTCGGTCTCTCCCACCAATGATCACTCGCTCAAACCTACTGTGTCCCCTAACAATGGCTATTGGCCCAGGCCTGTTATTGTTAAAACACGTTTCGTCTAAAGCGCCACACCAATCTCTGTTCGTGTAGGATCGGCCTGAATATCCGCACACTTCCTCTGCTCCACTTGCAATGGCAGGTGAGACAGGACTCGAGGAAGAGAGGAGATTTGGAGGGAGGGAGTACATGACGGAAAGAGAGTGAACGAAAATGGGAAAGGGAGGGAGAATGAAATATAATTAGTAAATAGGAGCAGGAGGGAGAGACAGAGGGACAGTGTGACATTAGGAGAGAGATACGTAGGGAGGAAGAAAAAGGGAGACAGATAAATCGTACAGTGTCCAGATCGAATAGGGGACACAGAGTTGAAAGCCAGGACAGAGTGATTTAAAACCAATTCCTGAGCTCAGGCCCGATACCGTCCCGTCCCTGAGGACCAGGACTTGGGGCTGAGTCTGTCTCTGCTCACATCAGCTTCCTCAACGCAAAGACAAACAAACATACCATACACTCTGCTGCTCGGGACTTTTTAATATACAACTTTATTGTTTACAAATTGAAGTGATCGATTCAGTCAATGGGATAGTGCCTTTTCTCATTGACCCCTGAACTGTGAGAAGCAATGAAATGTGTTTCCGAAGTCCCTACTGGGATAAGCTTGGACAAACCAGCACTACAAGCAGTGTGTTACCATAGCGATAGGCAGCTTTATTGCTGAAACATTATACTGAAATTTAAAAATCTGAGATGGATGGATTAATGTGTGAACTTAATTGACTGATGGATTTTGATAAAGGGATATTTCAGCACATTCTTCACCTGCTGTCTGAACTTAGTCTGGGTCACGGCATAAATCGCCATGTTTGTGCAGAAACTGAGGAGCTGCAGATAAACAGACTTATACTCAATATAATACATCCGTTTCCATGTAGAAAACACCATTAACATTGACCATAACAAGATGAAATTAGCCGAGATGACAAACAGTAAAACGAGAGATTTTTTTCGATTTCTTATTTCTGTGTCAGACTGAGCTGCCTCATTGGTGTGAGCCCGGAGTTGCGTGCGGGCTCTGCTGGTCACTAAAACGTGTCTGACTGTGAAAACATTGAGCAGCAAAATCAGGAGAAATGGGAGAGCTGGGGTTAAAATGTGGTGGAGGAACTCGATTGTGGCCCAGTCACGGGAGAAATACACAGCGAGTGTTACATCACAAAACCAGGGGGCGTTGGACAGCCCATACCGTGCTGTAAGCACAAAATACCAAAAAATGTTCTTTAAACAGCTCAGCACAGTCACTGCTCCCAGAACCACAGCCGCCTTTTTCTCACTGCAATATTTACTTTTCAGCTTCTGGCAACAAATGGCCACGAACCGATCAAAGGTGAAAGTGAAGGTGAACCAGACAGAGCAGTCAGTGGCTGTATAAAGCAGGACGGCGTGGATATTACACACGGGAATGTTCCTCAGAAAAGAAAAATGTTCCATATAAACAATGGGAATGTGTCTTAGTATCAGGTCGAGGATAATGACCAGTAGATCTGCCACTGCCATCGCCCCCAGGTAACGTGTGACGCATGGAGACAATCCACAATCTTTATGAAGCAGAACGTAGACCGTCACTATATTAACTGTGAGGAAGGAAAACAAACAAATTGTACATTAGACTGGAGCGAAATTGAACAGTTTGACAGAGGGCCCAGTGAGATGTTTAGATGTGTCACTGTATTCATGGATTTATTAAAATAATTCGAAAGGAAATAATAAATGGATGGTCTGAATTAATGAAAAAAGTGTCACAAAACACAAGAAACCCTCCCTCCCCAAACACAGAGAGACACATTCATAAGAACAGACGGTTTTTACAACAATCTCAACACATTCGATCAGTTGAGAACAGACACAGTTCACTTCTTTCAAGTTCCTAATACCTCGTGTGCAAATGTTACTCTCCTGAAGGATTCCCTCCCAGTTCCATGAAAACAAACGGAGTTTGGAAATTTCTGACTTTTCGTGTAAATTGTGGTCGATCCTGTGTCGTGAAGACATGTAAATGCAGAGAAAACGTATTAACCCCTTTAACTGCTTGAGGGGACTTCGGAACAGTGTCTCTATGTCCCTGGGATGGGATCTCTTCCCTCAGGATCATATCTTTCACTCAATTCGCTGACGTCCGGCCGTTGACAAGTAAAATCAGGGAAGTAATATTCTGGGTAATTTCGGCTATAGAATGCTCCAGGAAATGTTGAGTAAATAAATTTGAAGGGAATGTCGGGTACAGAATGTTCCAGGAAACGTGGGCAATGTATTATTCTGGGGATTGGCCGGTAAAGAATGTTCCAGGGAATGTCGGGTACAGAATTTGATAGAGTCATAATGACCTTCATCAGAAAGACCCTTCTACCCACTAACTTTGGTGAGACCCACTCAGGCTCACGGTGGGAATCCTTCCTCCAAAGAACTCAACTTGGTGCTTTGTTCACAAAATGAATAAGACAAAGATAAAGCTCAAAAACGTGATGCAAGATCGTCTTTAATGCCTGTGTAGATGTCAACGCTTATTCAGCTATTCTCCCCCATCTCGTTTTCAGTTCTGTCGAACACTCCCGGATATAAAATGTTCTGCTATTCAGTTCCCAATATTGGTGACCCTGTAGCCATGTGTTTCTGATGCCATTAAATCGTATCCATTTCCCTCAATGTATTCAGTAATTTCCTCAGTCTGTTTTGAGAATATAGAAGAAATTCAGGTCGAGTGCCTTTCATTCAGCTTTTTAACCCATTATTCCCTGACACATTGTAACCTGTATTCGATGATGCCTTCATACACACATATTCAAACTTGATTGTTAATGTTTCATGAAGCCCCAACCACCATCCGCTGTTATATCCTATCCCACTGGCAGGACAAACTCAACAGGTGGCACGGGAGGGTACAATCAGGAAAGGACTTATCCTGGAATTCCCCAAGGTTCATTACAGAACACGGGAAATCTCATAGGAGCAGGTTAGAGATGGATAAGGAAATCTACTGGTAGTGTGCCATCCACACCACACCGCGGTTATAACTCAGATCCCCTTGATGTTGAAAACAAATGGGAGGAAGCACTGACAGTCACAAGGGCACAGAACGTACTCTGGGTGAGGTACTTCAATGTCCATCACCAAGAGTGTCTCCACAGGCTCACGGCTGACTGAGCAGGGCGAAGCCTCAGTACACAGCAGCCAGACTGTGGGAAATGACAGTGGAACCATGAAGATGGAAACATGCGCATTAACCCACATGTCCAGAAAAGTATCGGTCGGAGCAATCAGCATAGAGTCCTGGTGGAAGGAAATTCTCAGCCTCATTTTGAAGATAATGCCCTCTGTGTCATGTGGCACTACATCCTTTGACGTAAGACATACATCCAGCCGACCGAACAATTGGAAACTGCGCATCCATGAGCCACGATGTTCTATCAGCAGCTGCAGCATCAGTGGCTTTCCTCCATTAAAACGTCAGGAGTGGGTTGTTCATTGATTGTTCGAAAAAGGTTGTACATCAATCAAAACTGCACCTACACTGAAACAGGCTCTTCAACACGTCAAGAGTTTCAAACAGGAGCAGAATGAGTCGTTCCAGTCATTCGACGCTGTTACTCACAATTGGAGTCGATCTTTTAATCTCTCAAACCTGTTACACGTCAAATGGAAGGGAACATTCAGCCTTTCAGGGCTGCTACACAGGAATACGGTGAGGATTGGTTACAGGGTGAGGAACAGCGATACATTGTTGATTTTTTTGTCCGTTTAACACAAATTAACTGCAGTGACTCAGTGACGAGTGCTGCGGCCATAACTATTTACATTCAATCTCAGTGATCAGGAGTGGAAAAATGTACAGCTGTTGAGCTTGCTGATGACTCTTAGATAAAAAGGAAATGATATTGTCTAGACAAAGTGGAGGTGCTGCGAATGGATACAGCCAGTAAAATCAATGGATTATTGCTTGGCAGGTGGAATGTAACATGATATAGCACTTGCCTTTTGTTTTCAGGAAGATTGGGAGACAGTATGTTACTGAAATGGAAAGCGATTATTGGAGTTAGTGATACAGTGTGCACTGGAGGGCTCACTGTCACCTATTCAGACATCAGACATGTTGCTCCATCTCCCTGATTGCCTGCTCTCTGAATTTCCCAGTGGCAACATTGCTTTCAGTAAACACGGTATATTTTGTTTCGGTTGTTGGTAGTGAGAAATGGTGATGGGGATGGTGCATTGAGAAGTCTATCAACGTGACCGCCTTTATCCGAGCTGGCATGCTATCTTTCCACTTGGAAACCTGAAGACGACGAGAGTGGTTGCCTCCATCTGAATGAAGAGGCTGTGGCTGCAGTGGGCCAGGACAGTGGGTCTTAATTAATATAATGCACTGGGCGTGTACACACTTCAAGATTAATGGAGTAAGTTTTGCATAAATACATCTGCCTCTCCCGATTGATATGGGGACTCTGCCGAGCCATGTGCACGATCGCGATACCCGCTGTACTGGGAAAACATCCGGCAATCCCTTGTGAGGGAGAAAATATTGTATTTATCTCATCCACCATATGTATCCTCTGTCAACTAATGGTGACACTGATGGCGACATACGATGAGATGATGGATATGTCCCCGGGCCTGATGGGACATATCCTAGGATTATGTGGGAAGCAAGAGAGGAAATTGCAGTACCGTTGGCAATGATCTTTTCATCTTCACTGTCAACGGGGTGGTACCAGGGGACTGGAGAGTGGCGAATGTTGTGCCCCTGTTCAAAAAAGGGAATAGGGATAACCCCGGGAATTACAGGCCAGTTAGTCTTACTTCGGTGGTAGGTAAAGTAATGGAAAAGGTACTGAGGGATAGGACTTATGAGTATCTGGAAAGGCACTGCTTGATTAGCGACAGCCAGCACGGATTTGTGAAGGGTAGGTCTTGCCTTACAAGTCTGATTGAATTCTTTGAGGAGGTTACCAAGCATGTGGATGAGGGTAGAGCAGTGGATGTAGTATACATGGATTTTAGTAAGGCATTTGATAAGGTTCCCCATGGTAGGCTTATGCGGAAAGTCAGGAGGCATGGTATAGAGGGAAATTTGGCCAATTGGATAGAAAACTGGCTAACCGGTCGAAGTCAGAGAGTGGTGGTAGATGGTAAATATTCAGCCTGGAGCCCAGTTACAAGTGGAGTTCCGCAGGGATCAGTTCTGGGTTCTCTGCTGTTCGTAATTTTTATTAATGACTTGGAAGAGGGAGTCGAAGGGTGGGTCAGTAAATTTGCAGATGATACGAAGATTGGTGGAGTTGTGGATAGTGAGGAGGGCTCTTGTCGGCTGCAAAGGGACCTGGATATGATGCAGAGCTGGGCTGAGGAGTGGCAGATGGAGTTCAACCCTGCCAAGTGTGAGGTTGTCCATTTAGGAAAGACAAATAAGAATGCGGAATACAGGGTTAACGGTAGGGTTCTTAGTTAGGTGGAGGAACAGAGGGAACTTGGGGTCTATGTTCTTGGGCCTTTGAAAGTTGCCACTCAGGTGGATAGAGCTTGTAAGAAGGCCTATGGTGTATTAGCGTTCATTAGCGGAGGGATTGAATTCAGTAGTCGTGAAGTGATGTCGCAACTGTACAGGTCTTTGGTTAGGCCATATTTGGAGTACTGTGTGCAGTTCTGGTCGCCTCACTTTAGGAAAGATGTGGAAGCTTTGGAGAGGGTGCAGAGGAGATTTACCAGGATGTTGCCTGGAATGGAGAATAGGTCGGACGAGGGTTGGTTGAGAGTGCTAGGCCTTTTCTCATTAGAACGGCGAAGGATGAGGGGTGACTTGATAGAGGTTTATAAGATGATCAGAGGAATAGATAGAGTAGACAGTCAGAAACCTTTTCCCCGGGTACAACAGTGTGTTACAAGGGGACATAAATTTAAGGTGAAGGGTGGAAGGTATAGGAGAGATGTCAGGGGTGGGCTCTTTACCCAGAGAGTGGTGGGGGCATGGAATGCGCTGCCTGTGGGAGTGGTAGAGTCAGAATCTTTGGTGGCCTTTAAGCGGCAATTGGATAGGTACATGGATGGGTGCTTAAGCTAGGACAAATGTTCGGCACAACATCGTGGGCCGAAGGGCCTGTTCTGTGCTGTATTGTTCTATGTTCTATGTTCTATGTCACCTACGCATTCCTGGAAAGTGCCTGTTCCTAGAAGCTTTCTGAAATTATGACCATAACAACCACTGGCAGCGCTGTTCTCCCCCTTGTGTGAAGCTGCAGATCGTGTTGAAGGAGGCGACAACGCTCTGTGAAAAGGTCCTTGTTCCCTAAGGGTCATCTTATATTTTGATCCTGGGCTAAGTATTGCTTGGGAAGCTGTTCCTGAAAAACACGGGTTGGATATAGCAGATCCCTATTCCCAGACAAACACTTACTCCGTGGTTTCAGAGCTACCCTGTCTGCAGCCTCTGCTCCATTTGTTGTTCATTTTGCAGATCCAGGTGCTGTAACTGCCGAGGTACGAAAAGCAGAGACGCTACTGAGCCTCCCGGCTCTGCTGCATAGACACAGGAGGCGATCATTTATTCATTCGAGAGTATTTTTGGAAGCAAGAGGAGGCAATTCAGCCCCTGAAACTTGTCATACAGGAAAAGGTGGAAGCCATTCACTCACATGATGAGAGAAGAGTGGTGTACATGATCTACTTGGAATTCAGTAAGGCCTTCGACAAGGTTTTCCATGGGATACTGCACAGCAAGCGTGGACCTCTTGGAACACGGGGAGAACTAGCCATTTCAATGCAGAACTGTCCCGAAGGTAGAAAATAGTGTGTGGGGCTGGAGGGTTGCCTTTCAGACTGATATCTGTGACCAGTGGAGTGTCACAAGAATCGGTGTTGGGACCACTATCTTTCGTCATTTATATAAATAATTTGAATGTGAACAAAGGAGGTATATTTACTAAGAATGCAGATGATACCAAAATTGGAGGTGTAGCAGAGTTACCTCAGAGGACAAGGGGATCATTATCAAATCGGCCAAAAGGCTGAAGAGTGGCAGTCGAGTTTAATTTAGATAAGTGTGAGGTGCTGCATTTTGGAAAAAGCACATCTTAGCAGGACTTATACACTTAATGGTAGGGTCCTACGGAGTGCGAGTGAGCAAAGAGACCTTGGAGCGCATGTTTGTATTTCCTTGGAAGTAGAATATCAGTTTGATACGAGAGTGAAGAATGCATTTGGTATGTGTTCCTTATTGATCATAAATTTGAGTACAGGAATTGGGAGTCAGGTCGCGACAGAACATTGGTTAGGCCACTTTTGGAATATTGCGTGTCGTTCTAGTCTCCTTCATATCATAGGATCGTGTGAAACGTGGAAGGCTTCAGAAAAGATTTACAAGTATATTGTCTGGGTTGACAGATTTGAGCGAAACGGAGATGCTGGATATGCTGGGCTGTTTTCCCTGGAGCGTCCGAGGCTGAAGGTTGATGTAATAGAGGTGTGCAAAATCTTCAGCGTCATGGATAGGATAATTAGAGACAGTCTTTTCCCTTGTGTATGGTAGCCCAGAACGACAGGGCATAGGTTTAGGGTGAGAGGGGAAATATATAAATGGGATTGTTGTGTGTATGTGTGCAATGTGTTACCAGGGGAAGTCGTGGAGACTGGTGCAATTGCTGCATTTAAAAGGCATCTGTATAGGTCTATGTCTAGGAAGGGTTTGGAGGGATATAGTCAAAATGCTGGCAAACGTGAACAGATTAGGATAGGTTATCTGGTCGGCATGGACTAGTTCGACTGAAGGGTGTATTTCCGTGCTGTACATCTCTATGACTCTAAGACTCTGAAGTCTATTACACATTGAGCTTCCCAAACCTGCCACACAAAAATACAGCCAGTCATCTTGTTTGCTCACTTACTTACAGTAAAAAAGAACACAGCGACATTATTCAGATTTAAAGGATGTTTTACAGAAGCAGGAGAACGTTTTTCAGTCAATCAAAGATGTCAGGAATGTGAACAGGCCATTCAGTCCCTCAATTCTGTTCCATAGGAGCAAAAGGAGAGCAAACAGCTATTGTAGCCTGTTACTCTGGAACAGGCGGACGACACTTGTTTCCACAAATCTGTTACACAGATACAGTAGGCAGTCATTCAACTGCTCAAGATTGGGACATAGGAACAGGAGGCAGTCGCTGAACTCCCTGAGACTGGGACACAGGAACAGTAGGCAAACATTTCACTGTTTGAGACCGGGATACAGGAACTGAAGGCAAATATTCAACGACACGAGAATCGGGCACAGGGAAATCTAGCGTCGAGTGAACCGATACTGTTACCCAGGATCAGGAGAAGAGGCTTAATCTCTACAAGTAAGTGGCAGTGGGAGAGAAGGTGAATTGGCTTGTTACGATCAGAAATATATGAATACGTTGCAGGAGTGAGTCATTTGAGCGAGTCCTAAAAACTCATTTCGACCATGGCTGATCTGATTATGACTCCTCATTCCATTTTACGGTGATTCCCCTCTTGGCAGGCTCTGCTCCAAGTGTTGATCATGTTGTAGGCCCAAATGCAGTCACTACAGTGACCATGACTCATCGAGATTGGTCACCAAAGCGTTTTGTCTTCTTGACTGTTCACAGCAGTTTAAAATACAACCTCCGGCAAACTATCCTCAGTAGTTCTACTAACTTTCCAAAAACAGAATTAAGTCAAACGCCACACAACTCCATGTGAAAGCCTGGTATGAATCAATAACAGTTGAGGGGATCGCTCATGTTACTGCGCACATGATCAGCAGAGAGTGAAAATGACAAGCGTTCAGTGGATAGGCACGGAACAAGTTGCAAAAAACACGTCTCAAAGCCACTGAAACACCACTCTCCAAAATGAAGCTCAGGGCAGGACATCAGGAAGTGAAAAGACGCAAACTAGACATTTAAATGTTTTTCCTAAGCTTTGTAATGGGAGAAACAGATGCTGTAGGATGAGTAACAGTAAGGTCCAGGGAAAGATACAGGAGAGTTATTAACATCAAAACTCGGCAATAAAATTTGGACGTAGGTGAATCAGTTTAATTGGCACCAAATTGTGTTCTAACAGCAGTACGTGTGGGAGCATCAAGCAGACGTCTGTAGGGAATGTGAGCAAAAAAGTTAAAAACTCACCTCGAGCGTCGGGTCCCACCGTTGGTGTTCCAGCAGCAGAAAGTGCGGCAGCGTCGAGCAGGAGACTGTCGGAGAGTTAACCATGTTACAAATTTGAGCGTTTGTTTTAACTGTAACATTACTCGGGTAATGTCTCCCACCCGTCCTCCTCCCCGAACCAAACAAAAACTGTGCGTCGTTTGGTAAGATGACACGTGTTTTCTTTCGTGTTTCATTATTTTCAGTGGTCTATTTGCGAATGTAGAACAGTGATAATCATGGTTAAGGCAGTTGCACGTCCTTCCTGCAGTACGTGGCAGGTACGGTTCGTCTCTCGTGTCCCTGTTCATTTAATTTGTTTCAAGTGCACCCAAGGTCAGCTCCTCGCGAACCACGTTAGCGAACTGGAGCTGCTGCTGGATGAACTTCCAATCATTCGGGAGGCTGGATGGGTTATTGACAGGAGTTGCAGGGAGGCATTTGCTCCTTTGCCACATAATGAAGGTAAATGGTTTGCCATCACGAGTAGGAAAGGGAACTCGTAGTTACTGCAGGGATCTCTTGTAGTGGTTCCCCTCAGCAACAAATATACCGTTTTGGATATTGTTCGGGGAACGGCTTAGCAAGGATCAGGAATGGGGCATAGGTCTCTTGCGCAGATTCTGTTCCGGTTTCTCAGATGGGAAGGGAGAAGAGGAGCAGAGCTTTAGACATTGGAGACTACACAAATGAGGGAACTATAGGAGGCTTTATGGGAACTAGAGACATTCATGAGCGGTGTGATGCCTCCCAGGTGACAGTGGTCATGATGTCTCTCATCGCGTTTTCGGAATCCTGGAAGCGGAGGCGGAGCAGCCCCAAGTCGTGATCCACCGACGATATAGGTAAGAAGAAAGATGGGGACCTAAAGTAGAAATTCCGGGAGTTGGGTGGACGCTTAGAGTTATAACAGAGTTGTTATCTCTGGATTGTTGACCATGCCGCAAGCCATCAAATCGAGGAACAGAGAGAGTGGAGCTGAACATGTGGATGCAGGGATGGTGCAGGAAGGAGGGTTTTGCGTTCTGGGATAATTGGAGTTTTTTTCTGTGGAAGGTGGGACTTCTACAAACAGGATGGTCTTCACCTGAATCAGAGGGTCACCAATGTCCTGGGAGGGAAATTTGCTAATTCTCTTTGAGGGAGGGCAGGATTGTTAAACAAATGCAGTCGGGGTATGAGAACCTAAATTGTATTTCTAGTGTACAAGAGGGACAGGGTAGTGAGGTCATGGATAGGGTTACAAGATCATGAAAGTGCACCGGCAACCAGGATTTTGATTTCAAATGTGTGTACTGCAATGCCCGGAACATCCGGAAGAAGGTGTGTGAACTTGCAGCATGGGTTAGTACCTGGAATTTCAATGTTGTGGACATTTCGGAGACATGGCTAGACGAGCGACAGGAATGGTTGTTGCAGATACCGGAATTTATGTGTTTTAGCATGAACAGAGGTGATGGTAAAAGAGGAGAATGTGTAGCATTCTTAATCACGGGTACTGTTACAACAAATGGATAACATTGGAGGACTGATCCACTTAAGTAGTTTGGGCTGTGGGTCGAAACAGGAATGGACATGTCACCCTGTTGGGAGTTTTCTATACACCTCCGAAATGTTCCAGGGATGTAGAGGAAAGGATAGCAACGATGATTCTCGATAAGAGCAAGAGTAACGGGATAGTTGTTATGGGCTCTTTAACCTCCCCAATATGGACTGGGAATACTAGTGTTCAGGTAGTTTGCATCGGTCAGTTTTTGTTCAATGTGTACAGTACGCAGACTGTCTAACAAGGGGAGATGCCATATTGGATTTGACACCGGCGAACTGTTAGATTTGGAGGTAGATGAGGACTTAGCGATAGTGACCATGATTCGGTTATATTTACTTGAGTAATGGGCAGGGATACGTATAAATCACAGGGAAAGAGATATAATTGTGGGAAAGGCCTAATGGCGAGATTAGGCAAGGTTTAGCATCCATGGAAGGGTGATAGTAATGCAGGGGATGGACAAACTTGAAACGTTGAACTTATTTAAGGAACAGGTACTGTGGATCCTTGATAAGTATGTACCTATCAGGCAGGGAGATGGTTGTCTAGAGAGGGAGAAATGGTTCTCTAAAGAAGTTGAACCTCTTGGAAAGAGGAAGAAAAGTGCTTATGTGAGGATGAGGTGTGAAGGCTCAGTTAAGGGGATTGCGAGTTATATGTTAGCCGGGAAATAACTAAACATAAGACGAAGAATACCCAGGAGGATCATGAATAGTTGTTGGCAGATAGAATCAAGGAAATTCGCAGGGACTTCTATCGGTATATCAGCAAGAAAAGACTGATTAAGATTAAGGCCAGTCAAAGATAGAAGTGGAGAGTTGTGTGTGGAATCTAAGGACATCGGGGAAGCGCTTAATGAATACTTTTCATCAGCGTTGACATTGGAAAAGGGTAATATTAGTGAGAATACGAAGATGCACGCTACAGGATTAGATGGGATTCATATTGACAAAGAGGACGTTTTAGGAATTTTGGAAGATCTGAAAATGTGTAAGACACCTGGGCCAGGTGGGACTTATTCTTGGATTCTCTGGGAAGCCAGGGAGGAAACTACAGAGTCAATGGCTTCGAACTTTATGTCATCATTGGCGAAAGGAGTAGTGCCAGGGATAACAAATGTTGTTCCTTTTTTTGAGAAGTGGAGTCGGGACAATCCTGGTAATTATAGCTCAGTGAGCCATACTTCGGTTGTGTGTAAGATGTTAGAAAATAAGAGACAGTCATTATAATCATCTAGAAAGGAACATTTTTTTAGGAATAGCCAACACGGTTTAGTGAAGGGTAGGTCGTGCCTGACTAACATTATTGAGTTCTTCTTGACGTTTACAAAACAGTGGGATGAAGGTAAAACGGTTGATGTGGTGTACATGGAATTCAGTAAGGCGTTTGATAGGGTTACACACAGTAGGCTACTGCACAAATTGCAGTGTTTCGGGATTGAAGGTGATTCGGCAATTTGGATCAGAAATTGGCTAGCTGAATAAAGGAAGAGGGTTAAGGTTGACAGAAAGTTATCATCCTGGCGCTAAGTTACCAGTGATGTGCTGCAAGCATCTGTTTTGGGGCCACAGCCGTTTGTCATTTTTATAAATGATCAGGATTTAGGCGTAGAAGGATGGGCTAGTACATTTGCGGATGACACTAAGGCAGGCAGAGTTGTATAGCGCCAAAGGACTTTGCAATTGATATGGGGACATAGATAAGATGCGGAGTGGTGGCAAATAGAGGTTAATGTGGAAAAATGTGAAGTAGTTCACTTTGGAAGAAGCAACAGGAATGCAGAGAACGAGGTTAATGGTAAAATTCTTGGCAATGCAGATGCACAGAAAGTCAGATAACAGCATGATGTTGTCTATTATTGAAGGAATTTCTGCTGAAACTTGATATCTGCTTCTTCATCATCGACACCACGAACAGCCAGCTGAAATTAGAGAGTATCTCCAAGAAGATCGCAGCACAACCACCTGAAAAGTAACAGCACTCCGAAAGCTAGTCCTGCCAAATAAACGTCTTTGGTTATAATCTGGTGTTGTGTGATGTCTGAAATTTGTATTTAACTGAGTGTGGCATCAAGGGGTCTGAACAAAATTGAACTTCATGAGAATCATTTGCAAATCCTCCACTGTTTGGAGTCATTAATATCGCAAGCGAAGATGTTTATGGTTTGTGCACATCAATCATTTCAGCCCTACGGCATCTCTGCAAGAGATCGTCAGAGTTCCTGTCCCAGTCCAGACATCTCCAGCTTGTGTTAGGAAGTGTGCAAGGAGGCCATTCAGCCCATTTAGTCAACACTGAGCCAAAGTGAGGTTTTCACTGATGATCACATGATGTTCAGACTGTTTGTCTACCCTCCACACTTGAAGCAGTCTATGTCCATTGAAACAATACCTGGACATCATTCAATATCGTGCTGTTAATGCGTGAGTAGCATTCATGTAACAGCAGTGCCAGACACTGTTCAATTCCACAGTAAACAGAGGAGCTCACTTAGTACCTCAACCTAGTTTTCACAAGAATGTGAGCACCTTATTCAGCACATCAAAATTACTGTGCAAGAAAAGGGACAGCTTATTCAGTCCCTCTGCTTATAATGTAGGAAGGAAAGCAGTCTGCTCAGGGCTACACGTCTAATACACGCATCAGAAAGAGACTATTTCAAACCTGAAATCATTTACAAAGGAACAGGAAGAGGTCATTCCGCTTCTCAAATTACTAACACAGGTGTCAAAATGTTCCAACATCACGAACAAAATGGAGTCAGGATTGCACAGATGGACTTCCCCACTTGTTCCTCGTGGCTTCATTACTCAGTTCATACGTATTATTTAGCATGATGTTCTGGCAGTAGGCAGAAGCCTTCTTTTAAACTGGTCACAAAGGCATCTTCCAACTCTGAGAGAGCAGACCCATGTTCTCTCTTGAGGTCACAAGCTGGTGGAAAATGGCTGACTATTTCAGAATGAAGGTATCGTGGGTGCTGACAGGATTTTGAACAATATAACTTTGTGTGCAGAGATACACAATAACTCTGAATTAAAGTGTTCAGAGTTCATTTAGAGCCTTTACCTCTCTGCAAATCTATGTGAGACCTCTGCATAGGCATGTAAACTATCTGGACTTGGACATTCGATGGAAAGTATGGCATTTCTCCCCTTATCAATGGTTGCCTGCGACATAATGAACGTTTGTCCATAACCAAGTTTCAAATTCTTAGACTCTCAAAGCGCTACAGATTTAACCCTTAGTTACTGCATTCTCTACTTATGGTAACATTAGGACAGGTTATGGTCTGGTGCAACTCCTTCGTATTGTGTCGATGACATGGAGGTCATTATTTATAAACTAGACTCAGTTTGTACGCAATAGTCCAAATATTGTTTCAACAAAACACAACCTTGAGTAGTATATATTTACTCTGGTACATTTCTTATTTCGCATTTCACATGTCATTTACAGTTATAATTACTTATTGTCCCCTATGGATTCTGAAGGTGACGTTTCACCAAGATCATTTTAGAGACAACACTTCCCAAAATCTCCCTTTTTAAGAAACATAAATGAGAATTATTACATTTGTTATTCACAACTGAATACTTTATATACATTGCGAACTGTTTTTACAAAACACTGATTTTTGATTCCCCACAGCATTCCGTCCATGGAAAATCACGACTTTCTTCATTTTGCCTATGATGGAATTTTTAATCCATTCGGACTATTTTCTACACTTACATATCCATGGATTCGAACACCACTCACCTGCATTCGACCATGTCAAATTTTTGAAGATTCCAATACTCTACTCCCATCGTATCTGAATTGTCGATGTGACCACGGACAATTGGTGGTTTAATCCAGCGGTTTAAACAAAGATCATTTCCTTTTCCTAAATCTAGGCCGACTCTACCAAATCATAACATTATTTTCCACGTGCCTAGGTGTCACATTCTTCACAAAATGCGCTAATTTCTTTCTCACAGCTGGCAACAACTGATTTAGTTTCTGATTTGTCTATTTGTCCTGTTCGAATATTTTGCAATAGCTCCTTTCCTGTCTGTAGGACAATTTCTAGAATCAGTTCTGAAGAATAATCAGTGATTGTTTCACTAGCTCTACTACCAACTACTCAATAATATGAAATGTAGATAATCACATGCAGCAATTTACCAATCTTCAATTCAATTAGATTTTCAAAAACGTACTCTTTATTATTTCTAATTTCCTATAATTCATCATTTTCACCAGCCCCCTTGTTTTCTCCCATTTCTGGAAGGTAGTTTCTATAACTTTTTGGGGAAAATAGAAACAATGTATTCCCCTCAGTGGCAGGTGGCTTCTCTCAGCGAGTGAAAACATCCAAGGACTACACTCAAGACATGGTGGATATGTTACCCACACCTGCCCGAAAAGTTCCAAAATCAATGCAGTTCACTTCATGGTGAGTGTCAGCACAGTCCCATCCATAGTCTGAGAATACAGATTATACTAAAGCAAGTGCAAGAGCTTCATTTTTGAAACAAGCTGATTTCACTCATGCCACCTCAATGGGTCCATTGTACAAAAAATGTCACTGGAAATCCCAGGGAGGACAGTGCAGTGCTCTGCCCCTCCCTGTTTGCAAAGTTTCCCTTCTAGGTAGTCTCAGCTGTTTTTGATTTCCATGGACGCAGGCACTCTGTAAATGCAGCGTCCAGAATTGGTTCAGCAGATCCGTGAGTAACCAGAATGAAACCAGCAGCTGATAATATAAACCTGTGGATAGCGTCTACAGAGTCTTGCCTGAATTTCCAATGACAGGAGAACACAGTGCACCCATTCAGTGTCGAAAATGCCTTACTCTCCTCAATTTAGTTTCCTCATGAAAAAAGCTTTTACGTCTCCACACATTCCCTCAGTAACAGTTCCTCTCTCCAAAGAAGCAGTTGACAAAGTAGCATTACGTTTCTCTGCTCCTCAGCAACTATAACGGCAGCACCAGTATTGCCGATGGAGTTAATCACCACACTCAGAGGACAGGGACTGATGGAACATAATTCAAATTAAACAGGGACATACCTAAATTTACATGATATTTAGGAATATGGGAAAAGGGAAAATGTTAGAATATCTTCCCTTTTATTTTGATTCGCGTTCGTCAAAAATAATCCCTTTGTTATCTTTTCCTTTAACCCTCTCTCTCTTTCCAACTGTTTCGCCATTCATTTAATTCAAAAATTTAAACCTCCACCCAACCCTCCAACCCAAACATCCCTAAGACCAGCATAAATAATATTACTTCCCAGTTGCTTTCAGTTCTGATATAGGGTCACTGGACCGAATTGTTGTCTGTTTTTTCTCCTGACAGAGACGACGATAACTACAGATATTCTCCAACAATCTCAGACGCTGAATTAAAAAAAATCCGATTTTCAGTATCCACAGTAACTTGGTTTATTTCACAGTTAATATTGTGGTTTCACGGAATGTTAGCATCGCTGAAAACGGGGGCATTTGTTCTCCATCCTATTTGCACTTGACTGTGAAGACATTTGTCAAGATAGGAAGGAGCCAAACATATTATTCTGGGTCTGTTAGACTATATCCAAAACTGGGCAATCACGATAATTTATTTATCGAAGGATATAAGTGAGTAAGAAAAGATATCTTAGTGGTTTATTGTTGTAATTAGTTAAAATTCTTTTCATTCCAATTTTTGTCAATCGAATTGAAGTTCTATCATCGGATATGGTGGAATTTGAAGCAATACATTTAGAGTCATAACGTGTGCTTCTGAATTGCACGTCCTGTAGCATTATTACTTTGATATGGCGTCCCTACAGTGAAATAACTGTAGAATTAAGAGCACGGTTCCGTTTAAAAAATAGTGTAATTGGAAGAGTGGTCAGAAGAGAACGGGAGCCGTAAAATCTGAAATTAATGTAGGGGTAGATGGTGGCTAATAGAGCAACCAAATGAGGCAATTCAGGAGACTGGGGATATTGTAGAGGTGGGTGTGGACAGTTATGATGACAAAGAGAATTCTAGAGACAGACAACAGTTCAGGGGAAAAGGGAGACTTAAGGGTCGAAACAGTTTTGTTCCTCCTTACACGTAAGGAATTTGAAATTCATTTAAAAGAAATGGAGTTTGTGACTGAAGCTGAAGACAACAGTTTATTTATTTGCGAAATATTCAAAATATCAATAACGTTTTCGATCTTATAAAAAATTGACAGAGATATGCTTGGCAAGAAGACCAACAATAACGATGATGGGATAATATCCACCTGAATAATCATCAGTACAGCTTCGATCCGCAACGCTAATTATGTCCAATCCAGAGAAAGATGATAAACACTGAAGGAGAAACTCTGTCGATTGTTGTGACTTGTCAGTTCTATTTTTCGCAGATTCTGAGCCATTGTTGGTTCCTTCCAGTCTAATGTTTTTAGATTCCGATCGACTGTTGGAATATTCCAGTGTAATGCCCTCAGATTCCGATCCATTGCTGGAACATTCCAGATTACTTTTCTAAGACTAACTTCCAGTCCCTCCCTGTCGCTGCTGAACCCAATCGTGTTGAAAATGACACTGCCACTGATATTAAGTGATAACAGGTTGAAGGAGGTTCCTTATTAATAAAAGAGGAAATCTTCCAGTACCACTGTTATAATACATGGAGACTGACATCAGTCACAATAACTGAACGAACAGTTCTTATTAACTCCTTTCACAACAACCTTTATACCTAACCATACTACTTTGTCTCGACATCCATGACTATTGGACTAGTGACAAAACTCCAATCGCAAACTTAGAGGTGAAAGAGAGAGACAATGCTTTCCCTTCATGAGCCGAATTATTCTACTGTGTTTTGGCAGAGTAGGAAGTGCAGGGCTCCCAAGGCCGTCTGCGGCAGTTCACCAGTCTGCTTCATCCTTTTTTAAAATTGATACGTAACTTCAAAATTGATCTTGCTATCATTTAAATGCTGGAATTAGCTTCGGCATTTCTTGAGAGGCTGCTAATGTGGCGTAGGCGTTGTGGGCATGGTCTGTTCTTTGTGGGCATTGTGGCCCCGTCCTGCTCCTGTGGAGAGCTGGTCTGTTTCGGTGGAGTTTTTGTCAAACTCTCACAGAGCCAATATTTGTCGTTTTACCTTTGGCCACTTATTTCTGCAGTCTCAGCAGCGTGGAAAGGCAGTAAATCTCTCCCATCTGCTTTACTCTCTTTCTCTCTCTCTCTCTCTCTCTCTCTCTCTCTCTCTCTGTGATTTCTCTCTGAATTGTCTTTTAATGTTCTTTCCTCCTGGATTGAAAACTGCATGTGAGAGAATCTATTTTCTGAATTTGCTTTATGACAAAAGTGTTTTTATGGCATGTTGCCATGTTAGAGCAGTTGCTATTCAGTAGTTAAACAACATTTTATTCTGTTAAGTTTCCCAATGGAATAAAGTTATTCCAGGTTCCTATTAACTTTGTCTTATTTGATCCACAATGTTAGTATATTTTTTAAGTGTTTTGCTTAATGCGGAATACATTGACCTAGCGAATTGTAATTGAAACACAGCATTTCACATTTGCTTTTAAACTAAGAAAATGTTCGTGTCGAGCTTGCCTCCTCCATGTATTTTGGCGACGCCCGCCTGGTTCATAACAATACAGATAGGTTTTCAAGTTTTAATTGGATCCTAGGACCAGCACGGTCTTGAGACTGGGCTCAGTGTGGATTGGAGACTCAATTGGATGACGCCTTGAGACTAGGCCTTGTGCTGACTGGAAAAGGGGTCCAGTGCGGTCTGGAGACTTGGTTCAGCACAGTCTGAAGACTGGACCCAATGTGGTCTGGACACAGGGCTCTAATGCGGGCTGGAGACTGGTCCCCGTGCGGTATTGTAACTGGACTGGTCTAGTCTGGTGATTAGGACCAGTGTAATATGGAGACTTGATCAGTGCCGTCTGAAGACTGAGCCCAATGTGGTCTGCAGACTCGGCCCTGTGTGGTTTGGAGATTGGTCCTGGTGTGGTCTGAAGAGTGGGTTCAGTCTCGTCAGGAGACTGGGCCCAGTGCAGTCCACAGAATGGGCCACGTGTGGTCTGGAGAGGGGGCCTAGTCATGTATGGCGACTGGGCCTGGCGCTGTCTGGAGACTGCACAGTGCAGTCTGGACACTAAACCTGGTGCAGTGTGGAGACAGGGCCTAGCGCAGTCTGGAAACTGGTCCAGTGTGGCCTCGAGGCAGAGCCCGGTCCAGTCTGGTGATTAGTCCCGGTGCAGTCTGGAGACTGCGCATGGTGCGTTTTGCATATTGTTGCCAGTATGGTTTGGAGAATGGGGTCGGTGCATGTCTGGAGACTGGGCCTGGTGCGATCTGGAGACTCGACCATATTTGATCTGGAGTCTGGGCCCAGCTAAGTCGAGAGTTTTGGTCTGACATGGACTGGAGATTGGGCCTGATGTGGTCTGGAGACTAGACCCTTCAATGATCTCTGAAACGTCCAAACAACAGACTCGTTTGTATCAAACTGCCCCTAGGACTAAACGGATAAGTACTCGGCACCAACATCGGTATTGGAAAACGAAATGGGAAACAGTGTTCTCCTGCAGCGACCTCCTTCAGAACATCTGAGAGCTTGTGACAAGATTAACAGAGCTTTCCCACAGACAGCACCAAAACATTGGGAAAGGAGTAGGGCATTCAACACTTTGAGCTTCCCTATTCTAGCTCATTGCCGAACATCTCCACAACGCTTGTCTCCCACACTGTGTAGATATCCCTTAACGTGATTAACTACCGCGAAATATAAAGTAGGAATTGCAGTACTCGGTTCGATCCATTGATTTTGCTCTCCCAATCAATATTCATTCAGTTCTCATAAAAAAATCAAGTTTACTAAATACAGTTTGATTTAATTTAGATTAGATTAGATTGCTTACAGGATGGAACGCGATTAGTGAATTGCGAACTTTTTTTAATAAAGCGAGCTCCCATTCACTTTACACAAATCCATGCCGTTCAACAGCTCCAACGCAAAACCCAGTCTCATGATCATCTGTCTGCAAAATGTACACACAGTGTTCAGTTAAAACAGGAATGCCATCAGCTCGACCAGCCTTGAGACTGAGCCTGAAACTGCAAAATGTATTCTCCATTTAGAAGGTACACTATTTCAAAACAGGGAAAGTATCTTGGAGAGAACTGGAATTCCGCTTTGGCTTCGCCTGGTCAGTCGGCTCACGCACTTTCCAGTGCAGAGTTACGTGAAAAGTACAGTGCTTGTGGCAGTGATTGTCGTGTTAAAGGGTTTTGTTTACTGTAGCGCTTCATTATTGTATATGATTTAAAGATTTAATTAGAATGTACTATTTTGTGTGTCCGGCTAACTTTAATTTTTGGAGTTGACTCATATTTTTGGCTGTTCACCCTGTTTTTTTTTTTGCCATCAAAGGGATTTGTTCGGGTTTCTCCACAAACTGTTCACAGAAACGCAGCCAACGTATTATTGGAGAACTACGTGTAATGTGGCTGATCCATTGTTCCCACAGAATTTTCTTGCTGTCTTCCCATACCATTTGTATCTATAATTCCTTAAATTTATTCGGTGCCTGACTTCCACAGCATTACATTACAGAGAATTCCCCAGGTTCAACAGTCTCTGAGTGCAGACGTTTATTCTCATGTCAATGCAGAACAGCCTGCATATATCGAATACTGTGGTACCCTGTTTTAGTTTTCCCAGCCAGTGGACTTCTCATACCTGCGCCCAACCTGTCTTGCTCTGTCAGAGTTTTATTTATTTCACTGAGATCGCCACTCATTTCCCTGGCTCAGTCGATCCACACTTTGTTCACACAACAAGGCTGTGAACCCGGTGATCAATCTGGTCATATCTGCTGCACTCCCTTAATGTCATTTCTTTCCCCTTATTAGGTAAGGAGACCAAAACAACGCTGCACCAAGATCCTGTACAAGTGTAGTAACACACCCTTACTCCTGTACTCAAGTTCCCCCTATATGAAGGTTAACAAAGCATTTAGCTTCCTAACTGATTTCTGTTTCTGCAATATTGCTTCCAGTGACTGGTGCACAAGGAGATCCAGACCATTTTTTTCAGTGTTGCAGCTCGGCACTTCGTGGATCAATGTATACTGGTCAGAGTGACAATGTCATTCGCAGTGTTGACTTCTGCCTTCAGAACTCACTACCCTGCATGGATCTCGGGGGTTTGTGCAGAAGTACGGAAATGAAGGAGTGCAAATCCCTTTGAAGGTCAGCATTTTGCAAGTAATCCTTATCAAATGATAGGCACCAAAGTGCATATCGTCACATCTACCCACATTGCGCTACATCTGCCGCGTATTTGCCGATTCACTCCACTTGTCTCAATCAGTTGGAGCTTCTTTACATCCTTCTTTACACCCACTCACAAACCAACATCATCTCGCTCTTCAGTAGGCTTGGAAATGTTGCCTTTGATTCTCTCAAAGAAACATTTATTGTGCATTTGGAACAGGTGGAGCCAAGCCCCAATTCCTCTGACAGCGCACGAGAATTTATCTCAAAAAAAGGATTCCTATATTCCAGTACTTCCAGTTCAAAGTCTCCTGTGCTGGAGCTTGTCCGCTCTGAACATTTTACTTCTTCTGATTCTCGTCTCCCCACTTGTTTGATTTTTTTGGTGGATATAAACTGGTGTGGTGATTAATATTGATTATAAATGGTCGAATGCCACTTACATTGTTCTGACACCGAACATTGTCTTTTTTTTCAGCAAATCGGTTAATGTTGCCACTACACCGCTAGAGATTGGAACGAACTTCCGGTAGATTTCATTTAGTCTTAAGAATTGGAGCCCCTTGGCTTCCAGTTTGTTCCTGGAAATACTTCGATGGCATTCGTCTTTGCGTTCCTTGGGTCAACCTTCCACGACCGATGCTATGTCCGAAGAACATCCCCACCTACGTGCGGGACAGCACCCACGCCCTCCACCTCCTCCATGAGTTTTGCTTCCCCAGCCCCAACGCCTTATCTTCGCCATGGACATCCAGTCCCTATACAACTCCATCCCCATGACGAAGACCTCAAAGCCCTCCACTTCTTCCCTTCCCGCCACCTCATTCCTGAAGAAGGGCTTATGCGCAAAACGTTGATTCTCCTGCTCCTTTGATGCTGCCTGACACGCTGCGCTTTTCCAGCAACACATTTTTCAGCTCCGATCTACAGCATCTGCAGTCCTGCAGTCCTCACTTGCTCCGAAGTACTTCACCCCTGCTTTCATGAATTCAGTTTTCTTTAAATTCCTGACCAGTTTGCTTCACGTCGTCATTCCAAGAGCTCTGCAACTGTACCATGTGATCTTTCAAGGACTTACTAAAGATCACTACATCAACGAAATAGAATGCTCAGTTTGTTAACCCAAACACAAATCTGTTCATCAGTCTTCGAAATTTGGTTGATGTGTTCGTCATTCCAAAGAGCATGACATTGAATTGATGTAGCCCATTTGGGGTTATAATGCAAAAAATTCCTTCGCCATCTCTGTTCAATATAATCTGGCACTAATTACGCAGTATGTCCAATTTGGTGATGTATCTGCCTTGTCTCGATACAGTACTCCAATCTCAGTATTGGATACGAGTCCAATTTTCTATAGCGTGGACCTTCTGATGATCCATGCAAAATCGTTGTGTTCTGTCCAGACTAGGAACTATGATGACCAGCGAACCACACTCACTCCGGCTCGGTTCTATGATACCCGCGTGGAGCAGCGCTTCCACCTTCTAATGGACCTGTCTGGCTTTGAAAAGATTAAGATGACAAGGGTATTATTTTATCGCAGCAGTATTCCCTACGTCTAGTTCGTGTGCAATAGCATTAGTCCTTTCTATCTGATCCTTGTACATGTCCTCCTACTTTAGGAACAGACCTTTCAACTGAGATTTATGCTCTTGAGACAGATAGTTAACTCACCTATCCCACTCGAAAAGGGTTTCTTCACTTTTTAATATATTTTGAGGCACATCAAAATTCAAGTCATTGGATTTGATTCTTCACTCCGTTGGCAGTAAGCAGCACCCATTTCTCCAGGTTCGTCTCTTTTGTAGTTCTCAGGAAGGAACCGAGACACACATTTCTAATCCACGTGAAAGGTTCTTCAAAGATGAGAATTTCCAACAAAGGTGCTGGCTTTATTTCCACCTGTAGCTTAACTAGCATTTAGCATGTATGACACGTACTGTAAAATTTAACCACATCCTTGCGCATTTCAGTCCAACAAGTACCCCTATGTGACCTTCTACCGATGGTTCATATGCTAGCCATCACACTTCCTGTCCGTATGCTGCCAGCAAAACAATCTGTTTCACTTCGGCCCATTTCCCTTCTGCACCACCTGCCTTGGTATTCATTTCCATCTTAGGAGTCCATACTTCAGATTGTAACAATCAAGAGTTTCCCCTGCCTCATTTTCAGTGTATGCATTCACACATACATCTTCAACCATCTTGATTTTTTGTTTCAATCCCTTAGCCTTGAAGGACTAAAGCCTTCTGTCTGACCCGCTACCTCTTTACGTTGTTCCTGTGTTATTACGTGAAACGGTGTATCCAATATTTGAACCTCAGCGCCTTCATCTTTCCCTTTAGTTCCTGCCTCGTGCTGTGATTAATGATAGTGGAATCTGATTGTGAGGCATGTTGGAAAAATACAGGATGTTTCTATTTTAAATCGTCAGTTTCTTGTTCTTCCTTCGGCTTCTACACATCAAGGGGTGTCACTCACACCGTGGACCCTGGTAAATCATTCGAAACTACAAACCAGATTCCTGGAACTGACACTCTGCCAATCACTCCCACTGTTGTTTCAGCAGTCTTGAGATGACACTCCAAACTGACCTTACATTGGTGAACTGTAAAGTTCTGTCGCACAAATTGTCACACTCTCGGGTAACAGATCAGTAAGAGTTCGAATTCGTCATCACTTACTAACAGTGACAGTTTAAACCATGTTTCTCTCAAAATCAAAGCCTCTTTCCCTTCATCACGCTGTGCTCACTGAACTTTACCACAGCAGCAATTTCTTGATAGACCTCAGGCACTAACTCCATACCCAGTTTCGGTCTCGGCTGTGTACTATCCTGCAGCTCCTCAGCTCTTTTGGGAGCTTCCTTTACTACGTTCAATAATGCCACTGGCTTGAACTTTTACCCCATCGTTCCCCACAATACGTTACTTTAACGAAGAGCACTGTGACATCACGTGTCCGACTTTCTGGCAATGAAAACATCTTTCACCAGTGCCCTTCTGAAAACACTGGCACAGTAATATTCTTTGTCCCAGTCCATTGGAGTGAAAACACCCAAAGCTTCTCATCTCTTTTCCACCCTCTTGGGCTTCTTGAACCTTTGATAAATTCCTAAAAGTGTTCACTACTCTTTTTGTTCGTAGTGTGGGATCTCCCCTTCTCCCGACGTTTATTTCTGACAGAACAAATTTATGGTGGAAACAATTGCAGCATCTTGTTTACCATGAAACATGATGAAATTCAAATTCTGCCCATCAGTTTGAATTATGTCCCAACACAACAAAATCCAATCAATTTGAATTTAGTATTTTGAAAATATCAAAATCAATGAAATAATCCAATGTTGTATGTTATCAATCGGAAATTTTGAACACTTAGAAGGAGAACTGCCAAAGACCAACAAATGTAGATTGCTCGCTGAAGAACCTTCTGAAGCGTTCCTGTGGATAAGAAGTTTGCAGAGCAGAACGTCGAAACTCACCTGGAGAGAATCTAAAGAGCAAGGCAGGGTGGTAAAATAGGAAGTTTCTACAATTACCTTTGTTGGACAGTGCTTTGAGTTAAAGTGGTTGGATGACACGTTGCATCTGTATGGGACATTGGCTCGGCCAGTTTTGTAATAGTGCTTTTAATCCTGGTCTCTCTGCTTCCGGAAGGACATTGATAAACTTGAAAGCTAATATAAAAGTTTCACAAGTATGTTGCTGGCATTTTGATGGGGGTGGCTTAGTGGGGTTGAGCTACAGGGAAAGATAAGTAGGCTGGGGCTATAATCCCTGGAGTGTTGAGGCTGAGGAGTGACCAGAGCGGTTTTTTAGTGGTGTATCCCGATAACCTTGGGTGAGTAACACCGAAGGCCACGAAATTATACAGGACAGCTGTTCAAATTAAAAATGGACAAGTACATTTTGGACAACAATGCTGAACTATGGAGGTAGATTGGCGAATGGGACTAGCTGTAGGAATTAGAACTTGGAGGGGCCAATCACAAGAATGAGAACAAAAATTATATTGCCAGATTCTCAATCCACCTCACATAACCATCCTAGATTCTCACAGACAGAGAAAAATAGTAGGTGGTATCAGTTGATGTACGAACAAACGTAACTGGTTTGGGAAATAGACAGAGAAGGGGAGACGAAGAGACAGTGACATCGATGAATGTGTTCACAGGTTTCTGAATGCTGCAATGTAGACATTTCAGTACATTCTACAACATGAGATAGTGTTCCCAGTAATGATGGTTGGGTGGGATATTATTCTGAGTCCAGATGAGGGAGACTTGTTGGTGACGATTTTTTCTACAGCTTTGTAACTGTGGGTGGGGACAGCAGATACTCCGTCTCACTGGCCTGAATCAAACAATAACTGGTCTCAGTGACATTTTCTTTGTGACGGAGGGATCTTCTGCACGAGGCTGACTTAGTTTCCTGGTGCAATCTTATCGAACCCACCTCATTAACCAGCTACCCATCCCGAAGGTGATCCTCTCATTCAATGCCAGTCCATTTCTCCCACACATCATGTCTGGAGGTAGTCACCAACACCCGGATGCCCCTGAATATTCCTTGATCCCAGGCAGTGGTTTGTTCGTTAAAAGACCAAGGGGGATACGTTTGAGCTTTCTCATTGTAGAGTTGTCCTACATAGATGACCCAGAGCATGGCAGGTAGGGGCAATTACATCATCATTTGTCGACAGGGCACGGAGTTCCTGGTAGATGGGCTAGTACAGAGGAAACCATTCTGTTCCCAAAGGTGGCCACCGTGCAGATCAACCGAGCATAGTCTGAGATTACCACCAAGCTCATTGCAAAGCCAGTGATCTTAAAATATGTCCAGCAATACAGGACAAGAACCAATAACCTTTCCCGCTCTGTCAGGATAAGTGTTGCTGTATATTCTCTGCTCCCTCACACTCACTGTCTATTTGTTCTTGCACATACCCCAAAACAAGGCTCATGATTTTCCTCTCTCATTACTGCATGCAGTACCTCCCCCACCATTCACCTCTACTTTACCCCGCCCCCCAACACACTAAGAACACGGCATGGATACAACATTGTGGACTGACTCCGTTCATTAAACACACCATGACCCCACCACCAACACCAGGCCGAACAGCAGGGTCATATATTACCACGTTCACTCATCCCTCCTTTTCTACCATTACAAGAAAATTAAACAGCCTCGAAGAGGACAGAGACATGGTCAAGCTGGGTCATTGAGTGGCCAATATCCGTTCCCTCACACACCCTCCCCCCACACGAGCACATCCCACCAACCAGGTAAGGAGCAATGTTCAGGGAATGGCAATTCTCACTTTAAACCCACTGTCAGTTCCGTTCCCTCAGGGCAACCACAAAGCCGTGACCCTGACGCCATTTCCCTTTTGTGTTGAGCTGGTTCAAATGAAATCTCCAGGGTATCGTTGGGCTGACGGTGGGTGGAAAACATATCGTCTCCACCATCTCCCAGGAAAGGAGCACGGAGGACCCCTCCAACACCCCCTCCTGTAAACAACTCAGAAAATGAAACTAATCTGTCATATTTTCTGCTCTCTCCACTTGTCCTGAATTCTTCAACAATCCGTGCTGATATACACTCGTAGTCCTCTGTTCCCTCATCCCCCATTAATAACTCTGCAGACTACTTTATATTGTCTTTCAATGTGCTTCATACCAAAGTGCATCACATCACACTGCTCTGCATGGAACCTCAGGTGTCATCTACTCGAATACGTCACCAACTTGTCATTGTCTTGTTGGTGTTCCACTCTGTCCTCTACAAATCTTACAATTCTTCTCGGTTTGGTGACACCTGTAAGCATTGGCATTTTCTGAGAGTCAAGATCCTCACACAAGAAGTGACAAACAACCATTAATATAAGCAAGTGAAATACTGGAAAACTGCACATGGAAGGACTGAACTATTGACACACTGCTATTGGAGCCATTAAAATAATGACACCATGCAAAATAAGCAACAGAAATGCTAACACACACTTTCTAGAACAAGTGAAATAGTGAAAGGTCCTCCACAAAGCAAGGGAAATACTGACAACCTCCCTTTCTCTGCATTTTTGTTGATGCTTTTGTGTCTGTATTTGGGTGCGCTTGGTTATGCTTGACTTTTTGTGAGTGTGCGTTTCTGTGTGTGTCAGAGCGAAAGTGCATGTTGCTCTGTCTGCGGGTTAATGTGTTTGTTTATTAATACCTCTCTACATTTATGCATGCAACTGATTGGTAGTTCGTGTGGTGACGTACATTATGCAATGTCACCCTCTTCTGGCCTTCTCTAAGACAGCCCATATGGATCCGTAACAGGGTGAAAAACAGTAGGGATTTCGCTTCTTTTCATGTATTCACGGGATGTGGCCAGTTATAGCCTGTTCCAAGGTGCACGTGTGGAGGTGTTGATGTGGTCAGTTCTTGAACATTCAGAGGCTGCAAGTTGCTTTAGTGATTAACACTGCTACCCTACAGTGCCAAGGACCGGGATTCAACTCCAGCCTTGGGAAACTGTCTGTGTGGAGTTGCATCTTCTTCCCGTGTCTGCGTGGGATTGTTCCGGGTACTCTGGTTTCCTCCCAAGCCAAAACTACGCAGTTAGGTGAATTGGTCGTGCTAACATTGCCCATAGTGTTCAGGGCTATTTATGTTAGGTGTATTAGCCATGGTAATTACAGGGTGATATGAACAGGGTAGGGGATGTTTCAGTTTGGGATACTCTCCAGACGTTCAGTGTGGATTGGTGTGCCGAATAGCCTGTTTCCACTGTGGATGTCGGTTCGCTCGCTAAGCTGGAAGGTTAGTTTTCAGACTTTTTGTCATCATACTGAGAAAAACCATCAGTGAGCATCTTGAAGAAAGACTGGTGGCATGGTGAGAATTTTATTTATGTGGTCATGTTTCCTTAAGTTTGTGACATCATTTCCTGTGGTGACGGAATTTCATGTGGTGCTGTCATTTCTTGTTAATTTTCTCACGGGGTAGTAAATGTAATCGAAGTCAATGTGTTTGTTGGTAGTATTTGTTACAGTTCTTGGAAGGTATTTTGTAAATGACATCAGTTTTCCTTGTTGTCTGTCTGGAGCATTTCAAGTACATGAGCAACTGTATTCCTGTGTTGGTGCGTTTCTGGGTTACCATGATACCAAGGGGTTTAAGTAGTCTGGCAGTGATTTTCGAGATGTCTTCGCTGTAATGGCGAGTGGCTAGGCTTCTGGACGTGTCTTCTATCCTAGTTGGGAGTGTTGCTGAGAAATCGGCGGACTATGTTCATTAGGGACCCGTTCTTTTGAAGATACTGTTTACACGCTGAAGGGATTGTCCGATTACCTCACAGTCAACATGCAGTATAGAATCATAAAGTCACAGAGATGTACACGCAAACAGACCCTTCGGTCTGTCAGAAATGGGGGAGTGTGTTGTTCTTGCAGAAATAGAAAAGCAAGAATGTGTATGTGCAGAAAAGGGGGACAAGAAAAATATCAGTTAAGAAAGCATGAGGGAAATGTGTCTTTATATTTAATGCATAATTGAGTACTAACTTTAGTGCAGAATTATTAAAGCAAATAAATTCTTTCATCATAATGTTTTAAATAATAGTCTCAGCAAAACAGCTGAGATAGCTGAAACACATAAACTAGGCATGAAAAGATACATTGTTAAAACATATGTTCAAGAATGGAATGTATGTGTGAACAATGGAAGATGTTACAAGCAATGTAAAAAGAACACCAAGATCCAAGTATAGCAGAATCTTCCTTATGTCAGCACGTACAGAGGGAAAGGTCGCCAACTTGGAGAAAGAGGGGAATTAATTCGACCACATCGCAAGTTAGTCAGAGAATAAAGTTGATTGGGTAATGTAGGAGTCAGAAGAGTTGACCTCAGGCAGCTCAAAAGTATAACTGTGTACAAGATTGAATGTTCATTGCTCATTTGCTTCAGAAATTGATGCCCATTTTTAAAAGATCGTAGAATAAATTGTCTTGTTTTCGGTTTTGGTTGTCTCGTCTAAATTTTATTGGTTTTGTTTCGAACAGAGTTGGGGGCTCGTCCGGGATTCCAAGTTCTGGTGGCTCAGCAATTTTTGGGAAAACGGAGAAGTGCACCTCGCTGATTTCGGCTGTCTCTCGTTTCCCTACTTGCTGCGGCAGCTCAGGCGAGCGTGATCCGGACTGGGAGACCCTGGAAACAAGACACGCTGAGATGCGGCGGGTTCGGTCGTGTAGCACTTGTACGCAAGACCCGGGTAAGATAAGATCTTATAAGTATTATCCGGGCCACCGGGATCGGTAACGGTGGTTGCTGCTAGGTATTGCCGAGGGACAGGGCGCGCTGACACGTGGCAGGTTTGGTCGGGTAACTCTTGGGTATACAAGACCCGGGTAAGATATATATCCCGGCGATCGGGATAGGCAGCGGTAGTTGCCAGGTATTGCCACGGGATGGGGCGTGCTGATTCGACCAGGTAACTCTTGTGCACAGACCAAGGTATGAAAATGGGCCTTTAAGCATTGCCTTGGTGGTCGGCATTGTACGAGAAGTACAGGGAATTGGCAACACACAAAATAAAGTATTTAATTGGCTAGATGGATCTGACGAGTAAGGTATCGACCTGATTGGACCACCCAGCCTTAGTCCGGTTGTAAAGAGGGGAAATCGCCCACGAAAATGCCAGTAAACTGAAATGGGTGCTGAAGAAGGTGAAACCGGACCTCAGTAAGGTTAATTAAATTACATAAAGAAACGGCCGAGTATTGAAATGGGAAATAAGAATAGTGATTTAAGTTTAGAAGGAGACATTAGAGGGACGTCCGAGTACCGCATCCCAACGGACAGTCCGTTCGGAAAAAGGTTAAGAAATTGGAAGTACAATCCTCGGACGCGAGGAAAGGAGAAAAAAAGATAAAATGTCAATGGAAAACAGCCTTACAGTCAGAAGGAATCAGATTATGCTTCGTGTCAGAAGGGCTAGTCGCTGAAGGGCCACTGAGGTTACACTTTGTAACTAACTTATAGCCAGACATCCAGAAAAAATATTCAAAACCTAGAGGAGTCATTGCGGGAAGCTCAAAGTGTCTGTGAGATATTGTGTGTGTGTGTGTGTGTGTGTGAGAGAGAGAGAGAGAAAAGAACTGTACAGCTAACAGAAAGTTTAACCCTTTGTAATTCAATTAGAATGCACATTTGTTTGTTGGTGATTGAATGTTTGTGCTTTGTTCTCTGGAGCTTGAGATCCGGGATTGTTTTGAGTCTGATTTCTATTATGGAAAGATTGACACGATCTTTTTGGGGGTTAAGTATTTTGCAGATTGTGAAGTGGAGTGTTGGATTTTGCTATTTTTGGAGGTTGTGATTGCCTTACTGTCGGTTTCTGGCTGGTCTCTTTTGTCCTTACGTAAAAGCGACTTATGGAGGACAGTTGGAGTTTTGGTTCAACATTAGATTGCAATAAACAAAGAAAACTCCTATGGTTGGGATCGGTGACCTTGGATTTGGCCATTGTTCATGAATTAGAAGTTTTTTTAACAACCTATAGCATTGTAGTTGAGCGGTGGCTGGTCGGGACTACCTGGGATAACTAGTTTTGGATTTGAATCGGGGGACTAAAACCGGGCAGTTGTGGTGGATTTCAAGGTTGGGAGCTGTATGCATGTCACATTTTAAATATTAAACACTGAATAAATGAATTTATGATATATAAATGTATGTTTACAGGTAGGATTCCTAAATGTATATTTGGGAACGGGCTTTGAAGTTGGACAGGCATAAGTTGATAAATTATATTTGAGTTTACAGATAGCAAGAAATATTGCAATATTTCTTTTAAAAGGTCAAGGTCGAAACAAAACATTGAGTGATGAGGAATGGCCATGAGATGGCCCTAAAGCTGTTCAGTTGGTTAAATCGGCTCAGCAATTGATCTGGCAACGTAACATGAGAAGCAGAAAGAGAAGGCAAAAATAACGATAAGCCACAGTTGATGAGGTAATAAAGAAAAAGGACAAACCAAAAAGGAAAAGGAAACCGGAATAGTGGATGGCAGTATGTTGAAAATAAAAGGAGGAGAAGGAGATGTTAAGGGGTCTGGTAGACAGGAACAATGATCTAAGTGGAAATCCTCACAGGCGAGATGTTATTACCATGGAAAGACAGGTCACTTTAAGAGAGAGTGTCCAGATCCAAAAAAGCAAGTAAAGGCAGTGCCGTTTATGAACCATGGTGAAAAAAAGAAGTGGTGTCAGGAGTTCCTGCCCCCGGGGACCCACCAAGAACAGTTGATAAATTTAAAGGTGGGACCTTAATAAGAGGACGTAGTTTTCCTAGTCGATACGGGGGCAGCAAGATCATCCTTAAATTTTAAGCCGAAGGAAGCGGGAACGAAACAGTTAATTGGTTTATGGCAACAGTTTTGTGATGAGAGGCACGAAGAATCAGTTTGGCGCTCATTACGAGTTATTGCCACCAAATTGGGGATTGAATTAACTGTAAATGGTGCGATGGAATCTTTTCAGGTTCTTACATTTGAATGCGATCGAGCAAAACAATTACAGAAACAGAATGAGAAGTCACACGTGACTGGTAAACAAACAGAACTGCGCGGTTACAGTTTTTAAAATGTTTTAGTCACTTGTTGCGTTTATACCCTGACTTATAAAATATATACAATTAATAATTAATATTTATAATAAATGAATTGTGTTAGCCTGAATCAATATTAATTGGCAGGATTCCTTAATACATTCTCAGTGACCTGTCATATTGATTCATGGTTAATTTAAAACATAACTGCATTAATTCATTGTTAATTAATGAATGGAAAGCTACATTCCTGGCTGGAGAGTGTGCAGGTATTGTCAGCAACAACCTTATTGTAGAGGAGAGTCGGAAACGTACTTTTGGGGGAGACTTAATAGTCAGCACCCCACACCATGTACGGACCATACTAAATCAGAAAGCAGGACAATGGCTCACAGACTCTTGGATCTTGAAATATCAGACAATCTTAATGGAACAGGCTGACCTTGTGTTAGTCACAGACAATTGCTTGAATCCAGCTGCATTTCTGTGGCGGGGCCAGGGGGGTTACCCTTGGCAATCCAGAACATGACTGCCTTGATATTAATGAACATAGAACATAGAACATAGAACAATACAGCGCAGTACAGGCCCTTTGGCCCTCGATGTTGCGCCGATCCAAGGCCACCTAACCTATACTAACCCACGATCCTCCATATACCTATCCAATGCCCGCTTAAATGCCCATAAAGAGGGAGAGTCCACCACTGCTACTGGCAGGGCATTCCATGAACTTACAACTCGCTGAGTGAAGAACCTACCCCTAACTTCAGTCCTATATCTACCCCCCCCCCCCCTTAATTTAAAGCTATGCCCCCTTGTAATACCCGACTCCATATGCGGGAAAAGGTTCACACTGTCAACCCTATCTAACCCCCTAATCATCTTGTACACCTCAATCAAGTCACCCCTAAACCTTCTTTTCTCTAATGAAAACAGCCCCAAGTGTCTCAGTCTTTCCTCATACGATCTTCCTTCCATACCAGGCAACATCCTGGTAAACCTCCTCTGCACCCGTTCCAGTGCCTCCACATCCTTCCTATAGTATGGCGACCAAAACTGCACACAATATTCCAGATGCGGCCGCACCAGAGTCTTATACAACTGCATCATGACCTCAGGACTCCGGAACTCAATTCCTCTACCAATAAAAGCCAGTACGCCATATGCCTTCCTCACCGTACTATTTACCTGGGTGGCAACTTTCAGAGGTCTGTGTACATGGACACCAAGATCCCTCTGCTCATCCACACTACCAAGTATCCAACCATTAGCACAGTACCCCACCTTTTTGTTATTCTTCCCAAAGTGAATCACCTCACACTTAGCTACATTGAATTCCATTTGCCACCTTTCTGCCCAGCTCTGCAGCTTCTCTATATCCTGCTGTAACCTGCCACATCCTTCCTCACTGTCAACAACTCCTCCGACTTTCGTATCATCCGCAAACTTGCTCACCCAACCTTCTAACCCCTCTTCCAGGTCATTTATAAAAATGACAAACAGCAATGGTCCCAAAACAGATCCTTGCGGAACACCGCTAGTGACGGCACTCCATGAAGAAACTTTGCCATCAACTACTACCCTCTGTCTTCTTCCATCCAGCCAATTCCTAATCCAAACCTCCAACTCACCCTCAATGCCATATCTCCGTATTTTCTGCAGTAGCCTACCATGGGGAACCTTATCAAACGCCTTACTAAAATCGATATATACCACATCTACCGCTTTCCCCTCATCAACCTCCTTCATCACCTTTTCAAAGAATTCAATAAGGTTTGTGAGGCACGACCTGCCCTTCACAAAACCATGCTGACTGTCCTTGATCACATTATTCCTATCCAGATGTGCATAAATCCTATCCCTTACAATTCTCTCTAAGACTTTGCCCACAACAGAAGTGAGACTCACCGGCCTATAGTTACTAGGGTTATCCCTACTCCCCTTTTTGAACAAGGGAACCACATTTGCTATCCTCCAGTCTTCTGGCACTACTCCTGTAGACAAAGAGGACATAATAATCAAGGCCAATGGCTCTGCAATCTCCTCCCTTGCTTCCCAGAGAATCCTAGGATAAATGCCATCAGGCCCAGGGGACTTATCTATTTTCACCTTTTCCAGGATTTCCAACACCTCTTCTCTACATACCTCAAAGCCATCCATTCTACTTATTTGTGACTCAGTATTCACATCGACGACAATGCCCTGTTCCTGAGTAAATACTGAAGAAAAGTATTCATTCAGTGTCTCCCCAATCTCTTCTGCCTCCACACGCAACTTCCCACTACTATCCTTGACTGGACCTATTCCTACCCTAGTCATTCTTTTATTCCTAACATACCTATAGAAAGCCTTAGGGTTTTCCCTAATCCTACCGACTAAGGACCTTTCATGCCCCCTCCTTGCTGCTCTTAGCTCTCTCTTCAGGTCCTTCCTGGCTACCCTATAACTCTCAATCGCCCCAATTGAACCTTCACGTCTCATCTTGAGATAGGCCGCCCTTTTCCATTTAACAAGGGATTCCAATTCCTTATTAAACCACGGCTCCCTCGCACGACCCTTTCCTCCCTGCCTGACAGGTACATAATTATCAAGGACACTCAATAGTTGCTCCTTGAACAAGCTCCACATATCATTTACACTCTTGCCTTGGAGTCTACTTTTCCAAGCCACACATCCTAAGTCATGTCTCACCGCATCATAATTTCCCTGACCCCAGCTATAACTCTTGCCCTGTAGTACACACTTATCCCTCTCCATCACGAGAGTAAAAATCACTGAATTATGGTCACTATCCCCAAAGTGCTCACCTACCTCTAATTCTAACACCTGGCCTGGTTCGTTACCCAGAACCAAATCCAGTATGGCCTCACCTCTTGTTGGCCTGTCTACATATTGTGTCAGGAAACTCTCCTGCACACATTGAACAAACACTGACCCATCTAACGAACTTGAGCTATAGCTTTCCCAATCAATATCAGGAAAGTTAAAGTCCCCCATAACAACCACCCTATTACTGTCACTCATCTCCTGAATCACCTTCCCTATCCTTTCTTCAATGATTCTAGGACTATTAGGAGGCCTGTAAAAGACTCCTAACAGGGTGACCTCACCTTTCCTATTCCTAACCTCAGCCCAAACTACCTCAGATGGCAAGTCCTCATCCATCGTCCTTTCCACCACTGTAATACTGTCTTTGACAAGCAATGCCACACCTCCCCCTCTTTTACCCCCACCTCTGACCCTACTAAAACATTTAAATCCTGGAACCTGCAACAGCCAATCCTGTCCCTGTTCTAGCCATGTCTCCGTAAGAGCCACAACATCGAAGTCCCAGGTACCAACCCACGCTGCAAGTTCACCTACCTTATTTCGTATACTTCTTGCATTGAAGTATACACACTTCAAGCCACTTTCCTGTTTACAGGCACCCTCCTTTGAAATTGATGCCATGTTCCTAACCTCCCTACACTCCAGGCCCTGCACCCTGAAGCTACAATCTGGGTTCCCATGCCCCATGAATATCAGACTAAAGTGTGAATGAACTTAAGAGACGTACCGTTGCATGTGGGAGGTCGGTAGTTCATAGACGGGTCCTCCCGGATGATTGAGGGTAAAAGGCACAATGGATATGCTGTAGTAGACGGGATAGAGGGAAACGTTATCGAGTTTGAAAGACTGCCGAAAGGCTGGTCAGCCCAAACATGTGAACTCTATGCCCGAGAAAGAGCTCTCAGGACCTTAGAAAACAAAACAAAAGGAACGGTATGTACATACTCCAAATATGCGTTTGGAATAGGTATTACCATAGTAAAAAATGGCAATAAAGAGGACTGATAAATAGCACAGGAAAAGAACTAGCTCATGAGGAATTGATAAAACAAGTGCTGGAATCCCTGTTACTCTCGAGAGAAATAGCGATAGTTAATAAAACGGACATCAGAAGGGGAATGAACAAAAGGTAAGAGGAAATATACTGGCCGATGAAGTAGCTGAAGAAGCGACCCAGAATCCACAAGGAGCAGTGATAGACTTCCTAATACCTACAATTTCAGATCTTCAGGGTGTCCCGTTGTTTACGATAAAGGAGGAAAAGGGACTAAAAGCTGTAGAAGCTGCAAAGACAGCAGATGGGCGCTGGTTGTTACCCGATGGGAGGAAAGTGTTGAATAAAATGATGATGCGAGATTATAGCTGTCCTACATCAGGGGAGTCACTGGGGAGTGCGAGCAATGTGTGATTTAGTCGTAAGGAAATATGGATGTAAGAGATTATATGCGTTGGCAAAACAGATATGCGCAAGCTGTACAACTTGCCAAAAGATTAACAAGAAAGTAATGCAGGGGGCAAGAGGAAGAAGAATCCCGGGGTGAGACCCTTCCAAAGTATACAGGTGGATTACACCGAACTAATCCCAGTAGCGAAGCAAAAATAATTATAAGTCCGAATAGATCACCTAACTGGGTGGGTGGAGGCATTTCCAATGTCCTCAGCTACCTCGAAGGGAGTAGTGAAAACTCTTTTTAAACATATAATCCCTTGATATGGAGTGGTAGAAAGTATAGATTCAGACCAAGGTAGCTATTTTACCTCTAAGATCCTACAAGAAGTAATGGCAGGATTAGAAATCTCTTGGGAATTCCACACTCCTTGGCACCCGCCTTCCTGTGGACGGGTGGAACAAATGAATCAAACCTTAAAGAAGCGATTGTCTAAGCTAGTCCTAGAGATTCGATTACCATGGACCAAATATTTGCCTATTGCGCTATTACACATTCGGAGTGCCCCAAGTTGCGATATCGGACTTTATCCTTATGAAATGATGTTTGGGCTACCATTCCTCGGAGGGAGAGGAGAAGTGCCGAGCTGATATAATGACAAGTTTTTGAAAAAATACATTACGGCACTTGGCTCTTCATTATCTATTATTTGGAATAAAGGCCTGTTGATACAGATACCGCCACTCGAATTTGCAGCATACCGTATACAGCCGTGTGATTGGGTCCTGATCAAGACCTGGAAAGATACCAAACTCCACCCGAGCTGGGATGGACCATTCCTAACCCTTCTCACTACTGAGACAGCTAAGCGGACTGCAGAGAAAGGGTGGAGTCATCACACTTGCGTCAAAGGTCCTTTGAACGTCCCATTGGTGGAGGGGCACTCTCATCCTACAGACAACCCTCTGAATGTTAAGCTGAGAAAGAAGGAATGAACTGAGATAATTGACTCTTTTTACGTTTGATGATCTATATATTGTTATTGATTCAAAGGGTTGCGTGGACTCACTTCTCCCTGGCGGCTAAAAGATTAAGACAGGGCGATAGGCAGGGTTCAGTGATGGGTGGGTACTGGTATAATATTGTTATGTTAGCAGTAGTAACTGTTCAAGGAAGCGGGAAAAATCACTTCACTACACTATGCCAAAGTTATGCTAAACAAGAGGGACTTGCCGATTGTTGGGTCTGTGCAGAATTTCCACACCATGGCGAATCTGGAATCCCCACCTCGGTAATACCGCTTATTAAAAAAGAAGTTTACGGTGTACAACAATTTGACTTGGGTTCAAATAATACAAAGTTGGGAATCTGTAAGGAGCAAGTATAACTTTGCGGGATGTTTCCCAAGGCCCGCCCTGAAAACCCAGGGTGTTATCGATAGCCTTAGAATTTCCCCACCGAAAGGAGCAGTGAATACCACCTGTTTCTATAATCAGAATGACGCCGCACCCTTCCAATTAGGAAAATCATCTTGTGTCTACACATGCCAAGCCATGGCACGACCACTCCCAGAATATTAAACGGAACATATCGGGTATGCGGTCTGAAGGCCTATCCATTTATTCCCGGGGAAAAATACGTTCGCATGACCGAATGTGCAGCAATACATGCATGTTATGAAGTTCATGAAACACTGCCCCAAGACCAGAAAGGCTGGAGTGGCTGCTGTTACCTCGCTCATATAGTCCCTCACCTCCGAAGAGAAAAACATGAGCCCAACTTGAGAAAGGGGAGGGTAAGATGTCAGACCCGAGAGGTCTTTGAAGGAGACCGTCTGCTGTGGACACTACTCCAAACTACGGCACTACAAGTGCTGGGGTGGAAATACAGAAACTGGCGGCTGCCCTTGAAAATTTAATTAATGATACCGCCGGCACAATGGGAGAAACTCAATCCTAAATATCGGCAATGACCACTGAACTGATTGCCAAGAGAATTAACAGCTTTACAGAATCGAATGGCTTTAGGCTATCTATTGGTTGAAAAAGGGAAAACCTGTGCTCTGATTGGTAAGGAATGCTGCACCTTCATCCCAGACACCTCTTCCATAGTGGAAGATAAGACAGAAATAATAAAGAAAAAGATAAGCAGTATAAGAGAAATTGGGGATGAACTCCGAAAAGATGAAGGAATGGGATGGGGTGACTGGAGATTGACCGGTTGGGGAAAATGGTTAGTTAACTTAGGCATTTATGTATTACTAATAATTGTAGGTCTTAATGTGTTAAAGTGAATAATAACTAAGCTGGTAATGTCTTTGGGAGGACAACATCAATAATGGTCATGACAATAGCACAAGTGCAAGAAGGAGAGAGTAGAAGATTACTCCTAGAGTTTGAAAAAAGACAGACATAGAAGGACAGAAATGGCAAGATTGTGAACCTCGGCACCATAGGGTGAAAAGAGGGCAGAAAAAAAATGCAAAAACAACAAATAGTATAAAAAAAGAAATGGGGGAGTTGTAAGAAATGGGGAAGTGTGTTGCTTTTGCAGAAATAGAAAAGCAAGAGTGTGTATGTGCAGAAAAGGGGTACAAGAAAAATATCACTTAAGCAAGCGTTAGGGAAATGTGTCTTTATCTTTAATGTAAAATTGTGGATAATTGAGTATTGACTTTAGTGCAGAATTATTAAAGCAAATAATTTCTTTCATCATAATGTTTTGAATAATAGTCTCAGCAATATAGCTGAGATAGCTGAAACGCATAAACTAGGCACGAAAAGATACATTGTTAAAACATATGTTCAAGAATGGAATGTACCTATGAACAATGGAAGATGTTACAAGCAATGTAAAAAGAACATCAAGATCCAAGTTTAGCAGAATCTTCCTTATGTCAGTACGTACAGAGGAAGGGTCGCCAACTTGGAGAAGGGGGTGGGGAAATAACAAGACCAGATCGCAAGTTAGTCAGAGCGTAAATTTGATTGGGTAATTTAGAAGTTAGAAGAGGTGACCTCACGCAGCTCAAAAGTATATCTGTGTACTGGTTTGAATGTTCATTTCTCATTTGCTTATGTCATTGATACCCTTTCTTATAAGATCGTAGAATAAATTGTCTTGTTTCTGGTTTTCGTTGTCTCGTCTAAATTTTATTGATTTTGTTTCGAACAGGCCCAACGCGTCCATGCCCACCAATGTACTCGAAACCCGTTTGCCAGTCATAGTTCATATTCCCTTTAACCCTTTCTATTCATATTCCCATCCAGATGCCTTTTAAAATTTTCAATTGAAACAGCATCCACCACTTCATGTGGCAAATCATTCCATGCACGCACCACTCTCTGCGTGAAAACCTTGCCCTTTAGCACCTTTCTGTTTTTCCCCTCGCACCCGAAACCTATTCCCTCTAGTTCTGCACTCCCCCACCCTAGGGAAAAGACTTTGTCTATTTACTCTACCTCGGCCACTCATGATTTTATAAACGTCCAGAAGGTCACCCTCGTCCTTCCATGTTTCAGGAAAAGCAGCCCCAGCCTATTCAACCTCTCCCTGTAACTCAAATCCTCCAACCCTGGCAATATCCTTATGAATCCCTTTTGAAACCTTTCAACTATCAAAACATTCTTCAGATCGGAAGGGGACAAGAATGGCACACAATATTCCAAAATATTCCAGAATATTCCAAAACCTCCCAATTCCTATACTAAATACTCGAACCAATGAAGAAATCACAACAAACGCGTTCTTCACCACCCTATTTATAAGCGACTCTAATTTTAAGGAACAACGAACCTGCACTCCAAGGTCTCTTTGTTTGGCAACACTTTCTAAGAACTTAACATTAAATGTATATGTCCTGCTTTGATTTATTTTTCCAAAATGCAGCAAATGGGATTTATGTAAATTTGAAGCTAATCAGCCACTCATCAGCCCATTGGCCCATCTGATCCCGATCCCCTTGTAATTTGAGGTAACATTCTTCATTGTCCGCGACACCTCCAATTTCAGTGTCATCGGCAAACTTACTAACTGTACCTCTGATGTTCTCATCCAAATCACTTCTATAAATGATGAAAAGTAGAGGATCCTTGAGACGATCCTTGAACCATAACTGATCCTTGTGGCACGCCACCAGTCACAGGCCTCCAGTCTGAAAAGCAACAATCCACCACCACCACCCTCTGACTTCTACCAATTCTTTATCTAAATAGCTCGTTCTCCTTGTATTTCGTGAGATCGAACCTTAATAGCCAGTACCCCATGTCGAACCCTGTCGAACGATTTACTGAAGTCCAAAATGACCACGTCCACCACACTGCCCTCATCAATCCACTTTGTTCCTTCTTCAAAAAATCCACTTTCTGAGACATGATTTCACACTCACAAAGCCATGCGGACGATTCCTTATACATCCTTTCCTTTCCAAACACTTATAAACCTTGTCCCTCAGTATTCCCTCCAACAACTTACACACGAACGACGTCAGGTCTTTCGGTCCCTGGTTTGTCCTAACCACCTTTCTTAAACACTTGTACCACGCTAGCCAACTCCAATCTTCTGGCATCTCACAAGACATTATCGCTGATAAAAATATCTCAGCAAGAGTCCCAGCAATCACTTCCCCAGTACTTTGATCAAGATTGCTCCTATTGAGGGAATTCCAGCAACAGTGAGAGAATGCTGATATATTTCAGAGACACGATGATGAGTTGTTGTGTAGAAGTGAAATATTGTGGTCCTCATTTTCGAAGGTGAAATATGAGGATTTTTGGTGAATTTCTGAAATAAATCTTGAAGATGTTAGACACTATTGTTAATAATGTTGGTTGTGGAGGGGGTGCATACATGTGTATGTAATACCCGTCGATCCGCTTACTTATTCCTGGATGGTTTTGAGCTTCAAGAGTGTTGTTGAATTTGAACCTGTTATGGACCATGTCAGGAAACATCGCAATATTTCACGAAGTTAGCCCATACCACAGCTTTCCGAGTTATTTTCACGATATCTATAGTGAATATTTCAAAAGTGGCAAATCTGGTAAAGTCCCTCTGTTTTATACAAAACAAAATTCTTTACAGAGTACTAAATAAAACATAAACAAACGAGAACGCAATGCAGAATGACTTAACCTAGCCGAAAACCCAACAGACTACTTCAACTTAATACTTCTTCTTCCCTCAAATCGGTGAAGTATTCCGAATAAACAGCCCTTAAGGTAAAGTCAAACACAGAATATTGCAAGAGAGAGATGGCAGAGAGATTCAGCATGGAACGCTTTATTTCATGTCACTGTTCCTTTAACCAGCAGCCACACAAAACTGACTGCTTGCGAAAAGCAAACAAGATCGAAGAAAATTTGAGCTGAGAGGACTGGCTGCTCCCCTTTCCGTGCAAAAGTGATTTTCTTTACACGTGAAAGCCTTTTTTTCTTAGGCAGCATCTATTACCTATAATCAAACTGGCCCAAAAACCTATCCAGACTTGAAATCCAGGACGTCTTCCAATACGACCTCTCTGAAACAAAACCCAATGACAACATAACCTTGTTGAAGGAGTAGCATCATCACAGCTCCTCCCTGATAAAACAAAACAACAATATCTAAAGATATGTTCATTTTAAAACACTTTAATCTTAAATTCTCATTGCACTGCAACATTCATATAGATGATATTGGCTTCAAACATGCAAGCATGCACACTAAATCTGATTGCAACCTGCTATTCTCCTGTCATCGAAGTCTCGTTCTCATCCAAGTCTCGGAAACACGTCGCCATTCTAGTCCTCCACATGCATGATCTTCGAATTGAATGACTGTAACGACAAGCTCCAAATAACCATTCTGGAATGTTTGTCCTTACGTTGCTCCACAAAATTCAATGAGTTATGATTCGTGTATATGATTGTCTCAGATGCATTACTCGTCGCATAAACATTTAAAACGTTATGATGCCAACCACAAGCTCAAAGCCTCCTTCTAGACTGTCGAATATTTCTGCTGATGAATGTTCAACTTCTTGAGAAATACCTGATAGGTCTTTTCTTTCTTCTCGTTGTGTTCTGGCGTGAACACAGCACTGAAACCCACAACACTCGCATCAACAGCTACCTTGAACGGCTTTGCATTAATTTGTCTGTCTCAAACTGGGGCAGAGGTTCACACACGTTTTAGGCTGTCAAATGCCTTCTAACAGTCCCCTTTTCGCTGAAACCCATTGCCTTTCTTTTGCAATTCAGTGAGTGGAGCAGCCACAATGTTAAAATTTGGTATAAATTTTCAATGAAATCCAATCAGTTTCATTGCTCGATAGGATGCAAAACTCCCAGTTACCTTTATTTTTCATCCTGTGGGTCCATTTGTCCATGAACAATAACATGGCCTTGGAAGATGCTTTGGGCTTCGGAAAAAAAATCACTTTTACCAAGGTGCAAACCAAAGGAGCAGGAGAATGCTCCTCCTTCCTGGAGAAAGGCTTATGCCCGAAACATCGATTCTCCTTCTCCTTTGATGCTGCCTGAGCTGCTGCGCTTTTTCAGCAATGCATTTTTAAGCTCTGACCCCCAGCATCTGCAGTTCTCACTTTCTCCAAGGTGAAAACCAAGCGTACCTAACGAAGTCAATTGAACAATTTTGGTAAATGTTACAAATGATTCTTCCATGTCTGACGAAAAGTTAACACATTATCTATATGTATGTGGCACAATTTGGTCATCCAGAAACGACTTTATTGGTTAATCCATGAAATACGTCAGGCACATTATTTGGTACGAAATAGCATGACTTTGAATTGATATAGTCTATTCAACATTACAAAACCGGAAACTTTATTCAGTCTTTTGGAAAAGGTACTTGCCAATGTCCTTTGAGCAAGTCCATCTGAGAAATATGTTTGTCCAACCTTTTCACCACCTGTCTTCCAAACACAGAGTCGGACATCCAACAGTCTTCATAACTGCATTGACTTTGCGATCGTTTACTTATTACAGTCAGATACCATCTGATTTCGACACTATTAATATGGATGAGTTCCAATCAGTTTAACTCAATTGGATTATTCCGTCTTGGAGGATGAGTTAGATCTCTTTCTGAAACTGAGCCATATTTAGTGGATTATGCTAAATCAGAACAGTATCTTTTACATCCACACCAGGCATAATCAGGTTCGTACATCCAAGCTTATTTAAACATCTCCCTATGCGACACTATGTACTCTTGCGGGGTACATCGAAATTTTGCTCTAGAAAGTAACTCAATATTTTTTTCTAATTTTTGACATCTTCTTTATTTCCCAATTTAATATGAGGTATAGAACACAGAATATAGAACAGTATAGCACAATACAGAGCTTTCGGTCATCGATGTTATAACGACCTTTTCTCCTACTAGCAGATCAAACAAGCTAACATAAGCTTCATTGTACTTTCGTCCATGTGCGTATCCAAGAGTCGATAAATGTCCCTAATATATCTGACACTAAGAATACAACTAGTCGTGGATTCAATGCACCCACCACTCCTTGTGTAAAGAACCTACATCTGACATCTCCTGTAAACATCTCTGCAATCACCTTAAGTTATGTCCTCCAGTGATAGACATTTTCGCCCGGAGAAGGAAATCTCTGACTATCAGTTTTATCTATGATTCTCATCGTCTTACACACTTCCATCAGGCCAACGCTCATCCTTCTTCAATCTAGTGACAAAAGATACAGTTTCCTGAACCTTTCTTCAGAAGACATGCACTACAGTCCGGACAGCTTCCCGGCAAAACTCCTCTGCACCAACTTTAAAGCTTCTACATCCTTACTATAATGCAGCGACCAGAACTTAACCCAATATTAAAAATCACCCAACAACAGGTTATAGTCCAACAGGTTTAATTGGAAGCACACTAGCTTTCGGAGCGACTGTCCTTAATCAGGTGATTGTCACAATCACCTGATGAAGGAGCGTCGCTCCGAAAACTAGTGCACTTCCAATTAAACTATAACCTGGTGTTGTGTGATTTTTAACTTTGTACACCCCAGTCCAACACCGGCATCTCTGAAGCTTAACCCAATATTGTTCGTGTGATCGAACCAGGTGTTTACAGAGCTGGGAAATAACCTCATGTCACTTTAACCCGGTCCCTCTCGCGACTGAAAGCCAACACACTATATGCCTTATTTGCAACTCGATCAATTTGAGTGGCAACTTTGACCTCGATACCAACGTCTCACTTTTACACCACACTGTCAAATATTCTGCCCTTAACCGTAATTTCAGCATTCAAATTCGTCCTTCCAAAGTTAATCACTTCATACTTATCCAGGTTGAACTCCAAATGCCACTTTTCAAACCATCTCTGGATCCTGTTAATGTTCCGTTGCAACCTACAAGAGGTTTTCAGACTATCAACCATTCTAACAACCATCGTTTCTTCGGCATCCTGGCTAACTCAACTTTTCAATTACTTATGCAAGTCATTTGTAAAAATCTCAATCAGCAGAGCTTCCAGAAACGACTCCTGAAGAACACCACTGGTTACCAACTCCAAGGCTGAATACTTTCAATTTACTACCACACACTGTCTGCTATGAACCAGCCAATGCTGATTTCCCGACATCGCATGCCTCCTTACTTTCTGAATGAGCCAACAAATGGGAACCTTTTCACACGCCTTTTTAAAATCAGTGGACGCCATATCCACTGCCCAACCTTCGTCAATGTATTTTGCCACATCCTCAAAGAATTCAATAAGGTTTTTGAGGCATGACCTGCCCCTCAGAAGGCCATGGCGACGATATCTAATCAAGTTATGGCTTTCTAAATAATAAGAAATTCTGGCTTAAAATAATTATCAAAGTTAGGGACCGAGCGACTTTCTTGGACTTGTTCTGAGGGTTCTGCGATAGTCCATGACAACTTCAACTTTGTTATCTGTACTCTTTGATCTCTCGTGTTTCAACTGTTGACATTTAGACCTTGTTATCCCAGAGTCCGCAAAAAAAACCCAGCATATATGTCCCACAATATTTAGATTGCCTGAGTTTCCAATGGCCTTTCAACCACATTCGATAGCACTCCTATCTATGAACCCCTTATATCAGTGAGGACAAATTTTATTCCTGGAACTGAGAGTTTTCCCAGTACTCCTACCGTGACATCTCCACTCTTCGCTGGAGACTCTGAAATCACTCGACGTAATTTCAAGTTTTTTTTCTCACCATAAATTCCCATTACGACTACCGTTTCTTGACAATAGTCCATCAGAGGTACCTATCTACTCATTTTTCAACATCAAAGATTCAACATCATAGGATACTGTGTCTCTAAGTATTGTAACGTACTTACATACTGTTGCTGGCCTATGCAAGCAAATTTCATCTTTGCATGAGGTTTAAGCAGATTTGGCAGTCACTCCTTAACTAATCCGGGTCCATATCTGACATTCTGGTGTAGCATTTTAGCCGCGACTGTGTTTCGTCCCACTGAATTCACTGACATATCTTGTTTTCCTACATCAGGCATCCCAGTTATTTTCTTAACACGCCAACATTGTGATTATACGTGACGTAGTTTATTGTAGTGCAAACACCCGAGCTTATTAACATCTACATCTGCTTCAATGACATCCTTTTTACTCTTTAGTAAGATGTCCCATGTTTTTCACCAATATCGCTCTTTCCCTTTCGACGTGAGGATTTATCTTTTCTCCAATTTCTATCCCTTACAGATTGAAAGTGATGTTTGAAGCGAAAATTTGATTTATGGGCTAACTCCTAATCATCAGCCCTTTCAGCTGCTAATCTTGTCATTTTCACTCTGTGTCCTCTCACATGAGTTCTTATTACTTCTTGAAGTGTATTTTTAAACTCTTTCAAGTTAATAATCTCTGTAAGAACGTTATAAATGTACTGTATTTTAATGCACTTGTCAACCTGTCAAAATCCCTTCGCTTGAGCCTCTCAACCCCAACATATGTTTGGCATGGGCGCCTCCTTAGATTTCTGAAACATTGTCTGTTGGCTTCTGGCACAGGCTCATGTGCACTTTAAATGGTTTCCTTCATCTCCCTATACGCCTCAGATTCCACCTCTGCATTGATGCAAATACCTCACGAGATCTACTTACAGGTTTTGTGTGGATCAACAGAACCTGCGTGGTCTTGAGCCAATGCATCTGTATAGCCACCTTCTCAAAAAGGAGGTTTTCTCCGTTCCTCTTGACAAATTTATGTAATGCGTAAATATATTCAAATAGATTCTCACTCGGCCTTTCGCTACAGTAGGTTTGCTCATCCTCACGCTTTTCCTCACTAAGTTTACATTCAGCCTTCGTCTACCATTCTTTTAAAATGAATTTCCTATCTGACAATGCCTGACGCTCAAACTCCCTTGCTTTTTTCCTTTTCTCGGTCTGCTTATCTCTCTCCTCTCTCTTTCTTCCTGTCTCTCTCTCTTCCTTTTTCTTTTGAATCTGCAAAAGTGATTCATTCTTGTTCTCTTTCCTCTGCTTTCAACCGGAACTCAAACAGTTCCATTTCTTTCGCACTTTCCTTCTATTTTCCTCTAACGCAATTTACTTTCAATTGAATTATCGACGTCTCTAAACATTCTGATCATCTTTCCAGCAATTTTATATGCTGAGATTTGGTGAAATTATCTCTCATTTTCTCACGGAAGGAGACAGCTCAAACTCCAAACTGTCAGCTATTGTCAGCTATTCACCTTTTGTAAAGTTCCCGGAATCATTTCATCCACCGCCAGAAAACTCTTAGTATCTGAAACACCAACCCAGCAATGTTGAAACCAAACGAATTCAACACACAACAAATGACATTAACACCTGTCACTCGTTTCCTCTGATATCAGCAACGCTAATCTCAAATTGGAATTATGGAAAAATCCTCAAAACAGCCTCCAATCTGTTATGGATCATGTCAGGTACCCACAATGCATTTCAACAAGCCAGCAGCGATACTGAATATTCCAGTTGTTTTCATCAAGTGCACAGTGGAAATTTCAGGAGTGATTCCGCTGTTCAAGATCTCTCAGCTTCAAACAAAACATAATTTATTTACGCACGACAGAATGAAGCACAAACAAAAGCGAACATAATGCAGAATAACTTAACGTGTCCGAAAATAAACAAGACTATCCCAACTTAACGATGTTGATCCAAATGCCTGCAACAAGCCCCATAACCACTCCTTAAACAAAAAGGTCTGTGTCGTAGAGGGGAGAGAGAGATGCAGAGATTTAGCATGAAACATCTTCTTCCATCCATTTGTCACTTTGATCAGCAGCCTCAGAAACTGACTGCTTGCTCAAACCAAATTTAAGTTGAGGTCAGAGACCTCGCCATTCCCCTTTCATAAAACAAGATTTTTGTGTAATCGTGAAAGCTTTTTGCCTGAGTTAGTTTCTTATAGGTATAATCAAATTGGCCCCGAAAACCCATCCTGACTAGACACTGTGAAAACTCTGAATTTACGACAACTCTGAAAAAGCTGTAAATGTGAAAATAACTTTGTTAAAGGTTCACCATCATTACATAACCATCCAGTTCATGGGTCATATTCCGTCACGTTCCTGACATTTGAATGTGGATCGTGAATAGGCTTTATTGTGTCAGGAGGTGTATTACTAAAAGCAATATTCCGAAGGACAGCAGCACTGTGCAACGCAGATACACACACACACGATTAAGGGCAATCAGTTCATTGTAAGCAATACTTCTGAACCTCGCACCATTTAATAAATACCAAGTGAGATGTGTACTATTTGGTCCAACCTCCAATTCATTACTATGTCTTCCACGGTTCACTGGTCCAAATACTGATACAAATGATACTTCATGAGTAACGGCATTCAGTCTAGAAAAGGATGCCACTTCCATTATTGTTTCCACGAACCAATTCTTAATCCATGGAGTATTTTCGCCCCTAACCCTTGGATTCTGACTTCCTTCTTTCATTGTGGAACAACATGTCAAATGTCTTCTGCACACTCAAATACACCACTACAATTGGCACTTACTTGCAAATGCGTTAATGACAATACCTTGTGGCACGATTATCAAAGATGATTTCTCTTCCCTAATTCTAGCCTGACAGTAATTCCCCAAATATCTAATGATAACATTTCTTTGTAATGATTCTAATATTTCCGCAAAAATGAAATCAAGTTGTCCTATCGTTAAGTTACTTTGTTTTTGTTTCACGGCGTACTACTTTCTCGATTTTTCAGATTAGTAACAACTTTATAGGATAATGAACAATTCTTTCTTGTAGTTACAACCTTCGGTATACATTTCGATAAATATATGATGAGGGAATGTTTGGAGGGATTGGGAGGAAGATCAGGCGGTTGGAACTAATTTAGACTGGGTGATGTTTGGCATGGACCAAAGGAATGACTCTATAACTATTTCACTAGCTCTTTTGCCACCTTCCTGAATACTATGGAATGGACTAGTCTGGTGCAGCATCGTATCAACCTTCCATTGAATTAGGTTCTTCGTCTAATTTCTCTTTATTAATTCTAATCTCACAAAGTTTCTCACTTTTATCAGTTACTCTGTCCCGTAAATTCTTCTGCAAAGATTCCCTTCAGTGGGGACAAACAGCCTCCGTCACCGTGTGAACACATCGGGGCACTGCACTTGGGAGATGATGGACACGTTACGCACTCTAGGAATCACATGTTCAAGCATAAAAAAGTTCCGTAGAACCGCCATTTCATGGGCACCGATAGCACAGTTCTGTACCCATGTGTGATTTTACAGATTATGCTGAAAGAGGTGACAGAAATCTGTAACATCTCATTTTAGAGTCAACGCGGCTTCACATTTTGCACCAGTACAAGCCCAGGTAAAGAGAATAATAAGTTTATTATCAAATTATTTGTAGCTGGAGGAGTGATTGGAAGAGCACTGTCACCTCAAATATCAAGACGATGGTTTATTTTGAAAAAGCACTGAAAAAGAAGTGAAGACTGAATGTATTATGGTGGTGATAGTGGGCAGGTTTAGTAAGGGAAGGAATATTGAAATATAAATCAGCGTCGGATAAAATGGGGCTTCCGTTGTTATAAAATGTTTTGTTCCTCCTCATATATTTGCTAGTGAAAGGTATGAAATCAAAGGAATAAAAATGAAGTTTGTGAATGTAAGTGAATACAATGGTTCACGTCTTCCCCAACTATAGATAACAGAAAACGCGATTTTGTTCACAATGGTTTAGAGAATTAATAAATGGACAGAGACAAACTTACCAGGAACACCAACAATAGCGAGGATGGGATAGTAACCTGCCTGAATAATCATGAGTACACCTTCTTTCCGCCACACTATCCATTTCCAATAATGAGAAACCAACAAAAAACCATAGGATAAACTTCTGTCGATTGTTTGAACATTGAGACCCTGATCCATATTTGGAACATTCCGGTGTATGGTTCTCAGATTCTGATCCATTGTTGTAATATTCCATTCTATCGTTCTCAGATTCTGATCCATTGTTGTTATATTCCAATCTTCGTTCTCACATTATGATCCATTCTTGTAATGTTCTACTCTATTATTGTCAGATTCTTATAAATTGTTAGAACATCCCAATTGTTATTCTCAGATACTGATCTCTCCCTCTCTGCTAATCCTGATCATGATGATGATGACGCGACCGCTGAGACAATGATGCAACATATTGAAAGAAGTTGCTTATCCACACAACAAAAGAAACCCTCTGCTGACACAGTTCAGATCCATGGAGACTGACATCATTCAGTCTCTGAACAACCATGTCCGGTTACCTCCTTTCACGACAGCCTTTATATGTCACAATAGCACTTCTTCTGGCTGGAATGTTGACATCGCCTGCTCTTGGCCTTATCGCCCATCTCCAATTAATCTGTCAATGTTAGGGGTGAAGGAAAAGGTTAATGCTCCACTTCACAGGCTTGATGATTGTGCTGTGTTATCCACATACAATGCTCTCTGTAACCACGTTCCATAATCGAGAGGTTCTTACGGCACTGAAGTCTCCGGAACCAACTGCCAAACTAAAAATTGAAAATCTGACAGTATGGAAGAAGTGTGGATTTCTTCAGAATTTCCTCTCCCTACTCTAATTGGACAACATTTATCTGCAACACAAAGCAGTTCAATTTTTATAAACCAAAGCTGAAAACAACGTTTTGCACAGTTTTCGTGACTTGAATTTATAATTTGTCTGTCTTTTTCTTTGGCCTTAGTCCAAACGTATATGATCTATTTACAGTTATCTTCTTTATTGAAACCGTAGATTAAAGGATCAGAGACAGGGCACATTTGTCTTTGGTTAAGAAACGAAAAAAAAAACTGCATAGTGACGCCAGCCACGAATATTGTTTATTTCACAGACAGAGTAAAAGTAAATGCGTAGAAAGCAACCGAATCCATTTGGAAGAAGAAACTACGAGTGACAATGTCAATAAAACAGGATAATGTAAATGTTTGGTAGAAAAATGATTTCATATACATCGTTTAATCACTGTGTTCCTGAAGGCGGAATATATTATTCATGTGTGCACAAATAACAAGAATTAACAACAGAGACACAGTTCACAAAGTAATGCATGTACTGTACAAGAACATGAAATATTATTTGATCCTCAGTATATCCTCGTTTTTCAAAAACGATCCTCCTCCAGCGCCTTTTTGGGATTCCTTGCTCCAGCCTCTCATTCGTATCTGGATGTGTGTTATAAATTCCTGTATTTGGTATCCCACCTTATTTCAATGAATCCACTTTTTACCAGTAAATAAATAACTTGACCTGCTAGTTTCTGCCAATAGCTGGTGTCTGTCATTTTATTAGAGTTATAAGTTTTTCATAACACCTTGAATGTGAATATATTGCTCTGTTATGCACAGACAATAGAAAGGACCAAAGCACATGGGAATTGCACCAAAAAAAAGGAAATATATCTTCTTCTGTCTTCAATGTATGTCATTTTCTATTTTATTCTTCTTCTCATCCATATTGTCTCACTCTCTTTCTCCCCAATGGTTTTTCATGTTCCAACATCTCAATATCACGATTTTTCAGTTCACCTCTATTGCTTACATTTGTATGGGACACAATTATAATCGAATAACGTAACGACAAAGACATGAGGGAGGACTTGGACAGGGGTTGAATGAATGGGAAGCCTAGCAAGGAAGACTATGGAGCAGTATTGACAGGAGTTTCTCGAATGATTCGGTGTTCCAGCTGAAATTCATCTCAAGGAAGAATAACCATACTGAAGTGAGGACGACACAATAAAGCCTTATAACCACAGTAATGGACAGGATTAAAACAAAAGAGGAAGCATACAATGTCGGAAGATTATTGGGAATCCAAAGGATTGAGAAGCCTTTAAAAGCCACTGAACATCAAACAAAACACCTCAACAGCGAGGAGAAGGCAAAATATGATAGCAAGTTTGTTAATAGCATTAAAAAGACTGCAAGATGTTTCTGAATACTGAACGGGCTAGTGTTATGCAGTTAAAGGTGTGTTCTGTACCTTTAAGAGAGAGCGAAATTTGTTTTGCACCGCGAGTTTTCAAGCACACGTCAAGGGACTGACAAGATGTCTCAGAGTGTACTGGAAAATTGAAAATAAGTAACTTTGGGCTTTTTTCACAATAGTTTGAATTTAACTGATCAACTGAAATTATGTTTTTGGCTGTTGTCCCTGACGGAGTGTGAAGGGGAGTTAAAGTGTTCAGCCAATGGAGCGTGTTTGGTGTTTGTTTGTGTCCCATAGATGGTCTCTGAAAATAATCCGCAAGAAAGTGTCTTGTCTCCTCAATGCAGAGGAGACCACATACGGTGAAACGGATGCAGTAAATGACAATGGTAGAGGTACAGGTAAATTTCTGACGGATCAAAAGTCTTCTAAAAATTCAAATACACCACTCCCACTGGCACTTACTTGTAGATGTTTTTAATAACCCAACTTGCAGCAGGGTTATCAAAGTTAATTTCTCTCTGAATCTCACCTGACACTCCGAGTGTCTAGTGATGACATTCTGTTGTGAAGATTCTAATATTTACCACAAAAATTATATCAGGCTGTCCTATCGTTGGTATATGTGTTGTTTCCTGAACGTTACGACCTGACGCCTTGAGGAAGAGTGCCTCAATTTCGCCTTTGTTACCCTGCAACCACACGGGATAAATGTGGATTTCAACACTTTCCACATTTCCTCACCCGACACATTATGCCAGTCCCAAGTCCCCAACTCCGCACCGCCCTGCAGACCAGTCCATCACTCTTCCCCTCTGACCTTTCACCTTCTCCCTCACCTTCTTCTAACTATTGCTTTCCCAGATAGCTACTTACAAACCCAACCCCTCCAATTACTTAACTCTCATCTCCAACACACAAGCCTCGGCCCTGATGAAGGTCTTACGGCCGAAACTTCGATTATTCTGGTTCTCAGAATCTGCCTGACCTGCTGTGTTTTTCGAACATTACACTCTCGAATTTACATTATGCTCCAGGCTACAACAAATTTGAATTTATTGTTTCTTACAACATCGAACAAACGAGACAATCCAATGTTTGCTGTCTGCAGTAGTCGGCATTTTGGGTCAAACATAAAGCGACAAACTGCCATCGTCTGAGTGTGTGCCAAGCTAACACTCTCTATCAAACGTCTCTTTTTCAAAGGAAACATCTATGCAGCAAAACACGAAAGATGACCAGGGAGATTTGAAGCTGAAAGAAAACAGACCGATGACATTGGTGGGCGGTTTAGAAGATTTAGTTGATGGAATTTTAATAGGGTTTTTTTTATTGGTTTATCATATTGTTCCAGAGTGGGAGGGAGATAACAAAAATTATGAGAAAGTAGGCTTAGAGTTCAAACAGTTGTTGTCTAATGTTAATTTTTAGAGTTGAAAAATGCATTGATATTTTTCCTTTAAATGGTGAAATTTGTGGAGTGGTCTCTCACTCATACTTAAACAGATGACGAGGCGAGGTGAGTTTTCTTGGGTATTTGCTTCAATTAGCAGAAGATTTCACCATCGCGTCGTAGCAGTTTGAAGGCAAGAAAAAGTAAGAGAGAGAAGATTCTTCAATGAGCACATAGAGAGAGACAGAAGAAAGAGAGAGTAAGAGAGACAGTTTGAATTTCAATAGTTGCGACCTAATTACGAAACTAAAGGTCACAGGAAGGAGATTAAGCTTGACGCTATTACATATTGAAGAGAAAGATGTCGATGCCTTCTGTATTTCATTTGAAAGATTAGCTTGGAGCGGTACAGTTGCTCAGTGGTTAGCACTGCTGCCGCACGGCACCAGTGTCCCAGGTTCGATTCCAGTCCCGGGTAACTGTTGTATGGAGTTTTCACTCTTTCCCTGTGTCTGCATGGGTTTCCTCCGTGTGCTCCGGTTTCCTCCCACAGTCCAAAGATGTACAGGTTAGGTGAATTTGGACACGCGAATTTTCCCCCAATGTGAGGTGCATTAGTCAGAGGGAAATGGATCTGGGTGGGTTACTCTTCGGAAGGTCGGTGTGGACTGCTTCGGCTGAAGGGCCTGTTCCACAACTTGAGGAATCTAATTTCTATAGAGTGTTCAGATGAATGGGTAAATATACTTCAGGCGAAACTAGTAGGCAGAGCGAGTGAGATATTTGCATCCCTGTCAGCTGAGGGGTTAAGAGATAATGTTGAGGTCAAACTGGCTATTTTGGATTGTACCAGAGCTTATGAATTTCACCAGAAGCGAAATGATAGAGGTACAGAAACATAAAGAAGGAAACAGGTCAGACGTTTGTTGAGTTCGAAAAAACTAAACAGTAATTTTGATAGACGGGTGCAGCCATATAAATATATCATGCCTTTCACGTTCTAGGAGAGTTGATTCTGTTGAAAAAGTTCAAAATCTCACTTTGGGAAATGATAAGAATTCACGTGGAACTTTCAGAATTGAGAAGAGTAGCAAGATCGCAGATAAAGATACATGATTGCAAACGGCAATGTTGAGCTTTAGGCAAACATGTAATCCTGAGTAGGATAGAAATTAGGAGAAGTGGGCATGACACACTAAAAACCAAGGAAGAGGGGGCATCGGTGATTACTTACCTTAAAAGTAAGGATAATGGGGTGAAAGAGAGGTATAAAGCCTCAGTTGTTTCCATTGAGGTAAAGTGGGACATAAAACTCAAGTGTTTTTGTTAAAGATAGGCACTGTTCGGAAAGATGAGATAGAAGAAACGAAACCAGTGGAATTAGTGAAAGGAGCAAACAAAGCCGAGGAGCTGCAGGAGAGTGCACAGCCTCGACAGGTGTTCGGTCTGGCGTTACGTCCTGATCTCGATGAAGAAATTACCACCTTCGCTACTTAGACGGAAAGGAGCAGAAGGGAAAGAAGGTTTAATTTTCAGAAATACGGGGCTAACCAGGCTCTAATAATAATAGATGACCGTATTTGCGCTCTTTCTGGCTTCTTACCCGAGAGAGTGGGAATTTGTGGAATAAATGGACTGTAATTTAGCGTTCCCCTGTGTCAGCTAAAGATTGAATGCCAACTCAAATGCGGAGAAGTAACAATGGGAGTGATGGACAGAGTGTCAATTATAGGAATACAGTATGGTCTTAGGTGAAATCCAGCAGGATCCAAGGAGGGAATGAGACCCTCTCTAGTGGAGTACCCAGGGATGACCAGGGAAATGAGGAGTTAAAAGAAAATCGCTATGGAATTTTCGAAGACTGTATAGGAACAATGTAGAACCATTATAAGTCACATAACGACACAAAAACTAAAGATAAAGATTAAGGAGTTAAAATTCAGTTCGGGGTTGAACTGTTCAACCTGAACAGGCAGACGGTCAGGCACTGGCCTTTAATCCTGAATGTCAAATGGACGGACAACAGATAAATGAGAACATAAAACATATCTATGGTGATGGGTACTCTGAAAAGAAAGCAGTGAACATTCCAGAGGGTTGATAGTATAAAAATAGAATCCTGCGACGAAAATGGAGACCAAGGCAGGTTATTGCAGAGGAGAAATTCTACGGAACTTTTTTATGCACCAGAATTTGATGCCAGAATGTTCAGGAATCAATCTAGATTTTGGGGCGTTGCATGAGCCTCAATATACGTAAAACAATGAGGAAATCTTGAGGCTTGGGTTAGGTTTGTGAAATATGTGTCTCAGGAGGAAAGAATCCAATGAAACCTTTTGTTGCAGCAGTATGAGAACATATTCAGGACTAAAGTCGTGAGGACTAATACTATTGCCCTTGAGATGGATGTAGGGAATGCTGGTCTGATAAAACAATACCCCTACAGATCCAGAAGCAAGCGAATGCGAAGCGCAACAAAGATATGATCAAACCGAGTCAAAGTGAGTGGAGTTCACAGATCCTGTTAGTTTCTAAAAATGATGTAAGTCAACAATTTTGTGGACTATTGAAAGGTCAGCGCATCAAAAAAGTCGGACTCATACCCAATATCAAGATTGGAGGACTGTAGGGAGAAAGTTGGTTAATCCAGTTACATCAGAAAGTTGGTCTTACTGCGTGGATAATGGCAAGTATCATTATCAGAGAAAGCGAGAGTAAGATTCGTAGGTGTAACCAGAAATGGGCTATATCAATTCTAACAGATGCCCTTTGGAATAAAGAATGGACCACCCACATTCCAAAGACTCATGAACACAGTTATGGTTGGGTTAACAAACTGTGTCCTCTGATTGCATGATGTAGTGATATTCCGTGAGCCCTGGAAAGATCTGTTGGTCTCCTTGGCAGAATTCCTTGCACGATTAAGAGAAGCAAAACTGGTCATAAAGTTGAAGAAAACAGAATTAGTGAAAGCAGAAGTGACTCTCTTGGGACATAACATCCGTCAAGGAATGTTGACCACAAAGAACTCAAAGAGGAAGGCCATTGAGGAATTTCCATGAATGAACTCAAAGAAGGAGGTACTTCACTTTTTGGTAGCTGAGCAGATTCTTCCAGAGGGTTGTTCCCAACAGCAAACAGATTTACTCAAAACAACACAAAATTTCGGTGGTCAGAACAATGCCAGTAGGCATTTGAGAATTTAAAAACAGCATTAATCACCGCACCAACTTTAGCTACGCCAAACTTTTTAAAATCTCTTCAAACTTGCAATCGAAGCAAGCGACATAGGAGTTGGACCTGTGGAAGATGATGAAGGACTTGAACTGCCAATTGACAATTTTTCATGGAAACTCATATCTCAGCAGAGAAAATGCTCTGTGATAGACAGGTAATTACTAAGTTTGGTACTCACCTTACAACATTATAATGTGTCCAAGAAAGTTCTGTACATGGATCACAATCATGTACAGAATTGTTGAAATTATGTAACATTTGTCTGTTTTACACGATTTTGACTTCAAATAATAACTTCAAGTTATGCCCCAGAATACGAAAACGCAATAGAACTTGAAATTATTGTCGAAAGAAGTTAGTATTTTGACATTTAGTCAGACAGTGACCAACTGCCATCTTGCAGCACAAGAGCAAAGACGACCCCGGGAGATATTCATCTGAAGGAAGACAGACCAAGGACGACAGCCGTTTTTAATTGATTGGAATATTGTTATAGAGTGGGAGGCAGATCAAAATAAATTCCTTGAAGAGAAATGAGGCTTCGAGGTGCAAATAGTTGTTGTTTCATTTTCACTTTTGGAATTAAAGAAAAGTATGCTTATTTTCCGTTAAGTAGTGGAATTTGGGGAGTTTTCTGTCCCTCATACTTGAACAGATTACGAGGCGAGGTGAGCTTTTCTGGGTGTTGTGTTATGTAGCAGAAGTATTCACCAACGTGTTGTAACATTAGAGAGAGGCAAGTGCAAACATTTGAATGTTGAAAAATAAGACTGAAGAAGTAATTATGGGAAAGAAAGAAATTGCAGAGGAATTAAATAGTTACTTTGCATCAGTTTTCATGGTTGCAGACAACAGCAGCTCGCCAGAACTTCAAGAGAGTCAGAGGGCAGAAGTGAGAGGAGAATTTGAAAGGACAAAATATAAATAAACCTCCAAGTCCAGATGGTTACCCCTCATAGTTCGATGGAGATAGCGGAGGAGATGCTTTAGGCATTGTTGGCGATTATTCAGAAATCACTACCATCAGAACGTTCAGAAAGGATTGGAAAAGATATCATCCCAGTTTAACGAGCGAGGGACAGCGTAGGTAGGAAATTAAAGGTGGCAAGGCAAGGTACACGAGTCGGTAAGACGTTTGAATGGATCCTAGGGATTATAAATCATGTAAAACCGAGGAAATGATGCTATATATTTACAAAGAATTGGTCAAACTATATTTGGCGTATCGCACACAATTGTGGAAACTTTACGTAAGGAAGAATTTTAAATTCCAAGAGCTATGGAAATGGTTTGACGAGAATGAAAATCGGAATGATGTATTTCAGACACAAGGAAAGGTTCGAGAAGTTGGACTTTCTCTTCTAGGAGCAGGAGAAATTAAGAAGTGTAGTACTTGTTTTAAACTACCAACAAATGTGATAGGCTAATTTGAATATTCTATTTACACTGGTTCGTTTGTCAGTAATCATGGTCAAAACTTCTGGATTGTCAGCAAAATAGCACGAGCTAGGAACAAAATGAGGTGCAACGTATTCATGCAGAAACTGTTTAGGATTTGAAATATGCTGCCAGGCAGGGTGGTGGAAGTGGAATGCAAAGAAGGTTTGAAAGGATAACTAGATGTTTATTTAGCTTCAGTGATAGGGCTGGAGAATGGGAGCAGCTGGTTAGAGCTATCTGGAACAGGAAGGACACGTTGTGCTGAATAGCCCATTACCGTCACTTTAAGATTCTCTAATTCAAAGCTTCTGTGATTACAACTGTCATTTCCTTGATCTAAGCACCACGTTTACACTTGCCGCAACCAACTTAGATTTGGCATTTTTAGCAACTCATCACACCAGGGCATCTAGTTCGGCCAGCATTTATTGTGTATTCGAAGCTACCCTTGACAAGTGGTAGTGAACTACGTTCTTGAGTCGCTGCAGTCTGTGTGCTCTGACCGACCCAGAATGTCTTCGGGGAAAGAAATTCCAGGATCTTAGCCCAGAGACAGTGATAGAAACGTACAATATTTCTAAATCAGAATCGTGAACAGGTCGGAGTAGGAATTGATGTTCCCATGAGTCTCCTGCCAATCTCCTTCTACGGGAATTTTTTTGTGGATTTGGAAGTCACTGTCCAAGTATCTTGGGTGCAATTATGGCGGGCTGATTTCCTTAATAGCCAACTTTGCTTGAAGTTTCAACGTAATCCTCTTCCGGAGTTTCACAATGTCTGTTAGAAATTTATAATCAAGGTTCAGCCTGTAACTAGCCTCCTGTCCTGGTCTCTCAAACAAACAAAGCTTGTTTGGGCTGTTCCTTCCTTTTTAACCCAAACTGCCACCAATCATCCCCAGCTCATAATAAAGAAAACTATAAAAATAATGAGCAATCATTAAGCGTTTTCACAGAAGTGATAATGTTGTGATTTCTTGTTCATTAAATTTCCTCCCGGGATGTGAATGTTGCTGGCTGGGCCAGTACTTATTTTCTGTCCCTAGTTTCTCTTCGAACGATGGTAATGAACAGCCTTCTTGAATTCCACAGTTTGTGTCTCTTTCCTGGGGAAGTGATGAGAGAGTGAAGTTTGGTTACAGATAGAACAGGACACTCAGGCTCTGGGTGTGGCTATTTTGCTTTTTGTAGTTTTCCCTACAATGAGAAATGTGTCAGAGCGAAGGCTGAACAATGTTGGAGCCATGGTAGTTGTGGGGGAAGAGATGGGCGGACTGGCAGTCAATAGAGAGGCACGGACAGAGAGGGACTAGGGAGTGAAGATGGGGTGGTGATAAGATAGAACGATAGAAACAGACAGGGACAGAGAGAGACTGACGAAAGAGAGACACGGATACAGGGAGAGAGAGACTGTGAGAAACTGACAAGGTCCGAGAGAAAGGGAGACGGGGATATAGAGAGCGAGTGAGAGAGAAAAATAGTATTACAACGACAATGCTTCCTTCATTCACAGGGAAGAGATTGACGGGAAAATAACGGAGAGGGTGAGAGAGATTGACACGATGACATGTGACAGACTGCAAAGCTTGACAGGGAGTACATGGAAAAGACTGAGACGGGTTTGGGAAGAGAGAAATGGAAAGATAAAGGGATTATATCAGGGGAGCAGGAGAACGGGAGTGAGTCTGAGGGGAAGGTACTGTGAATAGGGCAGGATGTTATTGTTTCTGTCTTCAAGTAAAACAGATTAGGCCATTCAGGGATATGAGGCAGATATTATTAGCCAGGAGCTGTTTTTCTCTTTTGGATTTCTAATTCTCCTTTTCTGTGACGTACATGGGAGACCAAAAAAATCTATACCGCAGACCCCCTGTTGTACATGGATGGAGATAGAGAGGGGCCATTACACACACTGGTTCGCAATGGAGGGGCCAGAGAGTGTGGTATTTCAGTGGGTGGAGAAGACGCACAGCGAGGCCAATTAGCTAGTGACACGTTCCTATTCCTGAGGAAGTGATTATTTGAAAGAGAATTCACAGTAATGTTATGAGAGTGACAGAGATAGAGCGGGAGAGCGATTGTGAGTGAAGAGCGATAGTACAAGAGGCGAAGTAACATGGATTTGGAATCTCACGGGGTAAATGAGCTTTCCCTCTCCTTGGAAATTTTGAAAGGAATAGAATGCCAAAGTGTGGAAACAGGCTATTCTGCCCAATAAAGTTCAATTGTCCAAGCTACCCACAATCATGTGTAACCCTGCAGTCCCATGGCTAATACGTCTAACCTACCCACCAAGGGAAAAATGGCATACACATTCTTCGACTGTGGGATGAAATTAGTGCACCTGGGTAATACCCGCACAGAAACAGGGAGAATGAGCTAATTCCACACAGACATTCGCCCGAGTCTGGAATTTAAGACGGGTCAGTGGTGCGGTGAGACCGCAGTGTTAACCACTCCGCCGCCGTGCTGTCCTTCTCTACCGACATTTCGAACCTTCTGATTCTGTTTGGTTTTCACTCAGTCCTCCTATCTTTTTCCCTCTATGTTTGAATTTTTATATATGCAAGTATTTTCTAAGCGTCCGTTATGTCTTTTGCCGCGAATCTGTCTGCTGTATCCCATTAACTGTTGTAAATATGGACTGATTGTCACAGGATGTCTGTACTGTTAACAGTGGGAACTTCCTGTTCACAAATACTCCTGACTTTGACACCTCAGCTTTCAAAACTGAACAACGATGGGTCGTACAGATAAACTCTTTCTCAATGAAGGATATGCAGGCATTTCCTAAGGAGTGGGAAATTAGATTAGATTAGATTCGCTACAGTGTGGAAACAGGCCCTTCGGCCCACCCAATCTGCAACGACCTTCCGAAGAGTAACCCACCCAGACCCATTTCCCTCTGATTAATGCACCTAACACTATGGGCAATTTAGCATGGCCAAGTCATCTGACCTGCATATCCTAGGACTGTGGGAAGAAATCGAAGAATCTGGAGGAAACCCACGCAGACACGGGAGGACGTGTAAACTCCACCAGACAGTAGCCCGAAATTGTCACTGAGTAAGTTCAATGTGTCCTCCGACCCAGGGTCTGGAACTGAGCGAGGTATGAAGGTCATTGTAAACGGATGAGATCCAAGGGGCTTCAAACACATGAGTGCGCAATGTTGCAGCAATGGGGTGGGGGTGGGAGTACTGTTTTGTACAGAATTGAGACAGGCAATGACGGGAGGAGGAGATGCAAGACTGGGATTCTTCAACATTTCGTGGGTGTAAAACGCTGAGCTGTCCCTGTCCTGGGAGTGTTTGATCAGGACGGTACAGACTGAGAATCATTCTGTATCTAAATCTGTGTTGTATCTGTCCTGGGATTGTTGGCAGGGGACACAGTCATTGATGATTTAATCAATATCAAACCCATGGCCAGTGTGGCAGGATCATTACTCTGCATTTAAACCTGCCTGGCAACTATCCAAAATGAGTTGTTGGTGCAGACTGAATTAATCCTGTGTCTAACACCGGGCTGTCCCTGTCCTCACAAGGTTTGACTGAGACAGTGTGCAGATGATTTAATCAATGTGATCTGTGTATTTGACAAGCGTAATTTTAGGAAGACTTTTGCTTCCTGTATAATCCTGTGCGATGTTCTTACTCACACAGTAAGCTACACTGTGAACTCAACGCTGTGCTTTACCTTTTCTGGCAATGTCTGATGGAGGGCAATGTGGGGAAGGTTTTGCTTTGTGACCCTGTGACCATGCTGCCCTTCAGGGCTTGATGAGGACAGTGCAGAATGAGTTGGAATCTGCATGTAGTGATGTAATTAAATTGGTGGCGACAATATGGGGTGGTTCTTTAATGAATATCGAAACCCACAGCCTGGGAATTTGAATGGGCAAGCATCGAGAATTTATATTCTGTGTTACATCCCATGATGTATCTGCCCTTCATTGTTTGATGAGTCAGCGCAGCGTGAGGATTTTTCAGCGATGGACTCTAACTGATGCGTTGTGAGTGATCATGAGAATAACTGGAATATGTCAACTTTAGGAGAAGGCCAATATTTGGGCAGCATGAGCGTTGCGTCTGAATTCAGGCTTTTTTGAAAGTCATTTTCAATGGCTGTGCTGACTACGAAATGGCATGTCCACCGATCTGAACATGAATCAGCTGTTTACTACAGTGAGTACATTGTGTAATAAGCCCACTTGTACTCTGGTGACTTAATTACTGTATAATAATTTTCAACTGAAAAACGAGAACGCCTGTTTTATTTTAAAATATGTAAGAACTAAGGTTATGTTAAGTCTTCCTTGTTAAAGAAAGAATATAAAGGTGACCTACAGTATATTTCTTGCCATCTAATCAAACAGCAGTTAGATAAAGTCCAGTTCACAGAATTCTGTTTTACAGACAATGTTCCAGGCGACATCACCATCCTCTCTGGTAGGTCTTATCCCACTGACAGGACTGTGTGAGGCAGAGGCTATTGCTGCTTGGTAGATAGTCAATTTCGTGCTGGGCATGGATGCTGGATCCTGTGGCTGCGAGATTACTGTGTGGTAGATTATGGGAGAATCAATAGCAGGAAAACACACACTTGACTACATCGTCACCAATCTGCCTGCTGATCTTCATTTAAGACTTCATGTGCGAACCGCATAGTCCTTGTGGGTAGTAAGGGCCATCCTCCCGTTTTCTGCTAGTCATGAAGCCACTGTGTGCTGTATGAGACAGAATTAAAACGGATCGAGCAATTAACTACGAGGCATCTGTGAGGTGCAGTGGTGCATCAGTATCTGTAGATTCATGTTCTTTACAACTCACACAGTCTGCAACTTCACAGCCTAGCATATCTCCCACTTTCCATTTACCATCGAGTCGGGAATCCACACTGGTTCAATGAAGAGTGCAGGAGGCCATGTCAGGAGCAGAATAAGTCAGAACCAGTTAGGAGGTGATTGCCCAGAGAAACTGTCGTCAGAAACAAAACAGGCCGTGTCGCCTGTCAAACGGCAAGATTAGCACGTGATCGGCAGAGCTGAGTGATCTCGCAATCAATGCAGCAGACAGAAGCTCGATGGTCCTCCCATATTTATTCGTAAAAGAGGGTGGACCATGAAACAGACTTACTGGAGGAGGAGGCTTCTCCAAAACGGACATCCTCAGTTATGGAGGAAAACAAAACGTCAGAGCAAGATTAATGCTGAAGCATTTGGAACAGGTGACTCATTTCAATATCTTATTGTGGTCTCACTGTCAACATAGTGGTTCCCTTCCAAGGTTACTATGCCCTTGATTTTTTTTTTCAAGAAGTGTCTTGAAACAGCCAAAGCTCCGAAACGGCTGCATTGGTGCAGAGATGAATGGTTTATTGGGGTCCTCGTTGTTTACCCCTAAGCAGATGACACCGCAGGAAAAAAACATTCACGTTATGGAAATAGTTTGAATCCTGAAAGAGGACTGGCCAATCGTGGCAGCTGAGATTTTTTTGGGAGGTTCAGCAGCTGTGAGTGTGAACAAATGCTGCGGGAGTCATTCACAGTTGAGCCTGGAACTTCTCTGTTTCCTTCTGCCCTTCTAACTTCGACCTGTAAGTTCGAAGTTCGAACCTGTATTTTTCATTTTTGTTTAAGTGGATTGTTTATTGGGTCTGCTGCACGTATTTTTGGAACAGCATAATTAACTCTGGTTTGGATCGACAATAGACAATACAAACAATAGATTATAGATGTAGGAGAAGGCCATTCTGCCCTTTGAGCCTGCACCACCATTCATTATGATCATGGCTGATCATAGGATAAATTAGGTCGTATTTTGTTTTCTGTTCTTTGTCATTCATTCCATAATTTTATAATTGCATCTTGTTTGTTTAAAACCCGGCAGAAGACCCAGCTAATTTACACTGGGAATATCCACGGTACACCTAGCTAAATAAATAGTCTGGCCTATCTGCTTAAAATATTTTGAGTCATCTGGCCTAGTCTATAACACGAACATCACAGATGCCAATTTTGGACAATTAGATTTACTCCACACGGTACCAAGGAATGGCTGGAAACACTGGAGCCTGTGATATCCTGTCGGCCTTCATTGCATCCAACTCTAGAAATTGGCAAATGCTTCGCCAAGCTGGTCCAGTCCATCAAGAACACAGACATTTACCAACAATATTATTAATTACCAAAATATATCTTGCCCACAGTAAGAAGTATCACTTTGCTATCCATCACCGACTGGTCGGTGTACAGCCTGCCACATCAATGAGAAGCAGGTTGTCAACAATAATGTGATCATTCAGCAATAACTTGCTGGGTGACGCTCAATTAGTGTTCAGTCAGGGTCACGCATCTCCTGATCATATTACGAGCTCAATTCAAGCAAGTGCAAGTCCCAAAGCGAAGTTACAGTAATTACTCTGAATATTAAGGCACTATTTGATAGACTCAGACAATGGGAAGTTGAGCAAAATTATAGATAATCGGAACCTGGGAAAAAATGTCTGCTGGTTGGAGTAATCATTGCGATAAAAAGGTTGTTGTTAGTGTCAGTAATTCATAATCCATTGCATCTCTGCAGCCATTCCTCTGGAGACAGAGTGTCCGAGCCTCAACCATCCTCAACTGCTTTAGTGATCTCCCTTCCATTATCAGGTCAGACATGGGAATGTTCGCTGATAATATGACTCAACAGATACTGAAACAGTCCCGGTTCGAATGCAACAAATCCTGGAACCTATTCAGGCTTGGAACAACAAGTGATAAATAACAGGTTAGACAAAAGACAAGCATATTAAGAATCAAACCACCTCTCCCTTAATATTCAATGCGATTATCATTACTGCATCCCCAACAGGTTTCTGACAGTATACTGGAGAAATTACCACTAACCAGAAACTGTATTAACGTGTCATATACATAAATGTAGCTTCAGGGATAAGTCAGAGTTTTGCAATCCAAGAGTGATAAACCCATCTCCTGACTCTTCAAAGCCTGTCCACAATCTGTAACATAGATGTCAAAAGTATGTTGGAATATCCTGCAGAACATACCCACACAAAAAAGGCCACTTGATTGCCATTACATTCACAGAAATTAAACCCTTCCACCACTTATGCTTCTTTTTTACAGTGACTACCATCTCAAAGAAACACTTCAGAAGATTACCACAGCATATTAGACAGCAGCTTCCAAACACATCTAGAAAGGCAATGGCAGCAGGTAAATGAAAAGCAATTTGTAAGCTCCCCCCGCCCCCCCTCACTATCAATTGTAATATGCAAGTACGTGTGAATTACAATTCTCAATTCCTCAATCACAAGTCATTCCAGATCCAAATGAATCAAGTCTTGACAGCCATCCAGGCTTGGCCTGACAAGGGTCAAGTAACATTTGCATCACAAATGGTGCGAGCAATAGCCATCTCTGTTGAAAGCGACTCTGGCGCCTTGACATTCAAAAACAATGCAATCAGTAAATTGCTCGCAAGCAGCATATCAGGCGTTGCCATTGACCAGAAGCTGAGCTTAACTCACAAAATAAATACGATGGTTTCACGAGCATTTCAAAGACTAAGTATCCTGGAGTATATGAATAATCTCCCGATTGATTCGAGCAGTTGCGGCAGAGTTGGAGGAATTGGAAGAACGGGATGGAGATCTTGCAGGGTATTGTCAGAAAGGAACTGTACTCCAGTTCGTTGTAAAAATCTGTGTGTTTGTAGTAAACTTCTGCATGGAGACTGTTGCCAGAGATGGAAAGGGAGAGGACAAGAAATGGGGGGATCGTGTCCAAGAATGACCATATTTATTTGAAGGGAGGGTGGAATTTGTGGGCGATGTGGATGAACTGTTCCAGATCACCTTGCCTGTAGGGTGCTGCACCAATGCAGTCATCAATGTAACGGCGAAAGAGTGGGGTACACTGCCGGTATCGGAAGAGAGGATGGACTGTTCGATATAATTGACAATGAGTTAGACAAAGCTCGGCAGATCCGGGAGTCCATGATCACCCCCTTGGATTTGGAGAAAATGGGAGGAGTTAAAGGAAAGTTTATTAAGGGTGAGGACTATTTCAGCGGAATGGCGGATGATGTTCGTGGAGTGGGGCTGGATGTGTCTGTTGGAGAGGAAGAATCTGAAGGCCTGAAGGCCATCCTTGTGTCATATCGACTTTATAAGGAGTGCACGTCCATAATGACGATATAACGCCAGGGACTGGGGATCTGAAAGTTACTGAAGAGATAGAGGGCGACTTTAATGACTCAGATGTCGGTGCGATTTGTCTGACTTAGGGAGCGATGATGGAGTCGAGATAGGGCGAGATGTCCACCGATTTGGAAAACTGAGATCACTCCGCTATATCATCCAGACAGCGATCCATCACACCACATCAATTCCCGTCCTGATGCTCTAAGCCCCCACTCTGAATGTAATAATGGCAGAGTCCCCCTTGTCCTCTCCAATCATCCCACCAATATCTGCGACCATACGGTATCCTGCTAACACGTCTGCCAACTCTAACTAGACCCTTCCACTAAGTACATCTCCCCCCCCCCACCACTCCTATGTGCTTTACACAATGTTCATTCCTTGTTTTGCGCCACTTTCCCCAACAACCACTGTGCCATTCCCCCACCGAACTCCCAAGTACCATCCCCTGTTACCGCAAAAGATGAAATACCTGCCGGCCTACCAAGAACCAGGGCTACAGAGAGGGCCCCAGACTACCCTTGCAGATGATACAGAGGTTCAGATGTCTCTCTTTCAATCTCATTAATTCATCAACTGTTTCCAATGTGGTCTTGTCTCCATCGGGGAGACCAAACATGTTAAAAGCGAATGCCTTCCTGAACTTTTCAGCTGGGCACACGGGGGTCGGGTGGACCTCCGAGTTGCCGTCCATTTTCATTCCTCTTCCCACTCTGTTTCCGATACTAGCATTCTTTGCCTGCTCTATTGTCACAACGAACCAAACCACAGAAACATCTCTTCCGCCTGGGCAGCCTACAGCCGGAAAACTCAACATTGTGTTCTCCAATGTTGAAATTTTATTTTTACCCCAAACATCTTATCGGCACATTGGTTAGAGTTTGGCAAAAGCAATACTTTCAAAATCGATTGCGTTTTAGTATTCTGTGGGATAAGTGAAGCTGATTCGTTAAATTTGAATTGATGTCAAAACTGTAAAAACATGCATGCATCTATTTCAGCCAGACGATACATATCTTCAGTTTTCTATTACACTCTGAGAATGCTAGTCATATGACATTTGTTTCCAAACAGTCCCTTAAATGTACATTGCACGCCTTCAACTTAAAGCACCCCATCTTAAGAAAAGAATGAACCATTTTAAGTATAAAAAGCTTTAATTTTTGTTTTAATTCTTAATCCCACTAGCATGACATACATTGAATATTAATCAAAGTTCATATTAATTTTTGCATACATAGATAAAATATTGGGATCTGTTCATTATTATCGATATTTTATCCGTTAAATCCACGATAATGCCTCGGCCATCACAATTTTATTATGCGTAACATGTACAATTTTGAAATTAAAATTCTGTAATATTTGACTCCATTGGAATAGTCTCATGTTCTTGTCTTTAAATCGCTCCAAGAATGTAAGAGGATTCTGGTCATTGTTTACAATTGTCTCTGACACATTTATTATCACATAATTATTAAAATGTAAGGCCAGTACCAATTCAACAATTCCTTTTCGATGATGGAGTATTTTCTCTAAATAGCAGCCAGTTGGCCGTTCAATTGCATTATCATCTTCGAGTAGCAGGACACCTCTGATTCCTATATCGCTAGCAGCAATTGCAAAATTTAAGGATTTCAAAATAATTGGTTTAATTCAAACTGGTGCGGTGTTTCATACTGCTTTTAAATTCTCAAGTAGTTCCTCGCATTGTTCTGTCAACCAAGTTTTTTGTGGTTTTTCTCAGTAAATCTGCTAATTGTGCCATGACGCCTCTGAAGATTTTACATTCTTGAATTAGAATCCGCTTCGTCCCAAAATTCCAAACGGCTCTTTATTTAAGGATGGTTGCGGAAATTCTTCGATGATCTTCACCTTGGCATTTCCTGGGGTCACAATTCCATGACCGATGTTATGTGCCAAGAACGTCACCTCTGCTTTTGCGACTTTTGTTTACTTTCAGTTTATTACCAATTTTGTTTCTCATAATCGATCATAGATCTCTGCTAACTTTACCATGTATTATTTCCATGATTCGCTAAACATCACTACATCACCCAGATAAAGTGTACATTTTCTTAACGCTGTCAAAACTCTGTTCATGAGTCGTTGGAATACGGCTGGTGTGATCCTCATTCCAACGTGCATCACTTTGTAGCCCATTTTGTGTTCCAACAGCAGAAGCTCCTTTTGCTTTTTCTGATAAAGATACATGCCAATAACCACACAGTAAGTCAAATGTTTTGAAGTAAATGGCTTATCCAACTTTCTCTGTACAGTCCTCAAATCATAGTATCCGGTATGAGTCCGATTCTGATATGGCGTCGATCTTCCAATAGTCCACAAAATATCAGTGAGTCCGTCAGGTTTAAGGACTATCGCGATGGGGGACCTCCACTCACTCTGACTCGGTTCGGTGATATCTTCATTGAGAATCACATTTACTTCCTTCTAGACCTGTCTGGCTTTGAGAGGATTAAGCCCGTGAGGGTGTTGTTTCATCACAACGGCATTCTCTTCCTCGACTCATGCGCAATAGAGTTTGTCCTCCCCACCTTATTCCTGCGTATGTCCTGAAATAAACTTTTCAAATCTACTCTTTGCTCCTGAGACAAATAGTCCATCAGCCTATCCCATTCCTTAATGAATGAATTCCGAGTTGGATTCATGCAGTCAGTTGATTCGCACGCCTTCTGGTGGACACGTTCGTGAAAAGTACAGTGCTGGAGGCAGTCATTGTAGTGTTAAAGTGTTATAATTATTGTACTATTTCAGTAAAATATATGATGAAAATGTTTACGTATACTCTGCTTTCATTTCTGTTCGCCAAAGTGCTGTTTTTACTTCGATTATAAGTGATGCTTTTGATGGTTGCCGTAACCATTTCTCCCCCCTGCTTAGGCCACATTTATTATATTACGTGATTTTTGATAACATGGTGTCCCACGGGAACACAACTACCGCGTGAAAACTACCTGAAGACAGCTGGGTCCAAAGACATTTCTTGAACAGTACAGAGGTTTTACAGGTTTTCTTAACAGAGAGATTAGGAAGTAAAGTGGTTATATCAGACAACGTGGAATAAAAAACATTGAACATTACAGTGCATTACAGGCCCGTCGGCCATTGATGTTGTGCCCAACTGTGAAACCAATCTGAAGCTCACCCAAATTAAACTACTCCAGTTTCATCCATATGTTTATCTAATGGCCATTTAAATGACCTTAAAGTTGGTGAGTCAACGACTGTGGCAGACATGGCATTCCACGTACCAACTACTCACTAAGTAAAGAAGCGACCTCTGAAATATGTCCTCTATCACGCCTCAGTTTAAAACTATGTGCCCTCGTGATGGCCACCACCATCCGAGGATAAAGGCTCTCACTAAACCTCTGATTTTCTCATAAGTCTCAATTTAGTCACATATAAACCTTCTTCTCTATCATGATAACAGCCTCAAATCCCTCAACCTTTCCTCATCAGACCTTCCCTCCATACCAGGCAACTTCTTAGTAAATTTCCTCTGAACCTTTTCTAAAGCCTTAAAAACCTTACTCTAATGTGGTGACCAGACATGCACGCAATACTCACAAGTGTGGCCGCACCAGAGTTTTGTAGAGCTGTAACATGACTTCGTGGCTCCAAAACTCAATTCCAGTACGAATAAAAGCCAACATACGCATGCCCTCTCAACAACCCTGTCAACCTGGGTGGCACATTTTGGGGATCTATGCACAAGGACACCATGGTATCTCTGCTCATCTGCACTAACAAGAATCTTACTTTGGAGATGCCGGTATTGGACTGGGGTGTACAAAGTTAAAATTCACACAACACCAGGTTATAGTCCAACATGTTTAATTGGAAGCACACTCGCTTTCGGAGCGACGCTCCTTCTTCAGGTGATAGTGGAGGGCTCGATTGTAACGCAGAATTTATAGCAAACATTTACAGTGTGATGTAAAGCCCTCCATTATCACCTGATGAAGGAGCGTCGCTCCGAAAGCTAGTGTGCTTCCAACTAAACCTGTTGGACTATAACCTGGTTTTGTGTGATTTTAAACAATCTTACTATTAACCTCGTACACGATCCTCCTTTTGCTCTTTCCAAATTAAATCACCACAGACTTATGCACATTAAAGTCCATTTGCTGTCTACCAGCCCACCTCTACAGTGTATCTATGTCACTCTGTAACTTGCAAAATCCTTCCGCACTACCCACAAATCCACCGAGCTTAATATCAGCCGCAACTTTTCTCATCCATCCTTCCATACCCTGATCCAGAACATTTATTAAAACGACAAACAGCAGTAGCCCCAAAGCTACTGCGGTACACCACTGTAACTGATCTCCAGGATGAACACGTCCCTTCAATCACCATCCTCTGTCTTCGTTCAGCTAGACAACTTCCGATCCAAAATTCCAAATAACGCTAACACAAATCCTTCTGCATTTAGTGCTTAAGCCTACCACGAGGAACATTGTCATACACTTTATTGAAATCCATATACAACTGATCAACCGCTTTACCGTCTGGTACTTGTTTGGTCACCTTCTGAAAAAACTCAATAAGGTTTGTGAGGTACGACCTGCCCTTCAAAAAACCGTTTTGAATAGCCCTAATCAACCCATTCATTTCTAGATGATGGTAAATCGTAATTCTGGTAACATTTTCAAAAACTTTACCAGCAAACAAAGTCAGGCGCACTGGTCTATAATTAGTGTAGTTGTCTCTATTCCTCTTGTTGAACAAGGGGAACATTTGCTCTACTCCAGTCATCTGGCCAAATTGCTGGAGACACTGACGACGTACAGATCAAAGCCAAAGGCTCTGCAATCTCATCCCTGGCTTCCCAGAGAATCCTAGGATACATCCAATCCGGCCAATGGGAATTACTTGTTTTCACGCTTTCCAGAAATGCTAACACCTCCGCTTTGGGAGCCTCAACCCAGTATAATCTGTATCATATTATACTCCTCGACGGAAATGTGCTTTTCTCGTGTGAATACTAACGTAAAATGTTCATTTGGCTCTTTTCATATCTCCTCTGACTCCACACACCTTCCCACGACTGTTCTTGATTGTTCCGAATCTTACTCCAGTCATTCTTTTATACCTGATTTACCCTTACGTAACTTTAGGTTTTTCCTTGATCGGATCCGCCAAAGACACCGGATGTCCCTTCCTCGTTCTTCTTCCCGCTCTCTTTACGTCCTTTCTGGCGAACTTATCTCTCTCAAGTGCCCTAACTGAGCCTTCAAATCTCCTCCCTCCATAAGTCGTCTTCTTCTTCTTCACGTGAGATTCAACTTTTTTTTAGTAAACCACGGAACGCTGGTTCGAGTACTTTCTGCGTGTCTGACAAACATATACTTGTCAATGATATGCAGTAAATGTTCCTTGAATAAACTCCACGTTATAATCCTGCCTATCCCCTGCAGTTTGCTTCCCCATTCCATCCTAAACCTTTCCTAATAGCATTGTAATTGTCTTTGCCACATTTCAGTTGACAGCAGCAGGAAGAGCGGGAGCTTGGACAAGGAGCGTGTCGGGAAAGATAGTCACTGTTCTGAAACTTTAAAGCTCACCAGGAGCTTCAGAGGCCTTAAATTCAGTTGACAGCAGCAGGAGCAGTGGGAGATTCAACCGGGGGTCTGTCGGGAAAAGCGCTTCACTGATGTAAAACTTTAAAAGCTTACCTCGAGCGTCGGAGCCCTGTATGTCAGTTGCCAGCAGCAGAAATAGCGGGAGCTTGTAACAGGTGACTGTCGGGAATTTGAGTCACTAATTTATTCTTTAAAAGCTTACCTATAACGTCAGCAGCGGAATCACATCGGAGAGAAGAGATTTATGGGAAATGAGGGACGTTTTTTGCCACTCAGCTATAAAACTTAGTGTTTTCTAAACCCGAGATCCCACCCACGTAGGGCCTCCCACCCATCCACCGTCTTTCACCTTTACACCAAGGACAGATCACCTAAGCTACTCTTCTGTTTTTGCTTTCTGGTAAGGTAACAAGCAGGACTGACAGTGTAGGGAGAGGAATGTACCTCCTGCATAATGTTCAAGGATAGGTATGCCATTAGTGTCCTATTCAAGTACATCTGGAGGAAGTGCACACAACTCGTGCTCGTCCAAGACCACGTTAGGGAACTGTAACGGAAGCTGCATGAACTTCAGATCATTCTGGAGGCAGGGTCTGTGATAGATAAGAGTTACAGGCTCCTAGGCATGAAGAAAGCTGGGTAAATGTTAGAAGAAGGAATAACAGTCAGTACAGGGATCTCCTGTGGTCGTTCCCCTGGAAATCAGGTATGACGTTTTGGATAAATTTGGGTAGGCAACGACTTACCGATGGCATGCACCGGGGTCCAGGTCTTTGGCACACAGTCTTTTCCTGTTGCACTGAAGGGAAGTGGGGAAAGAAGGAGCGTGTTAATCAATCGGGACTCAGTAGTGAAAAGGTCAGACAGAAGGTATGTTGGGAATGTTGGGAAATAGACTCACGGTTGGTGTGTTGCCTCGCAGGTGCTAGGTTCCATGATACCTCGTATCTTCTTTTTGGGGTCCTGAAGAGAGTGGGTGACAAGCTCCAAGTAGTGGTCCACATAGGTACCAACTACATAGGTAGAAAGAGGGACGGGGTGGAAGGCAGGATTTCAGGGAGCTAGTGTGGAAGCTTAGAAAAGAATTGCAATCTCTGAATTTTATCCGTGCAATATAATGGTGAGGTGAAAAACAGGGAGAAATACCAGCTGAATACATGGCGGCAAAGGATGGTGCAGGGGGTGTGGGCTTTAGATTTATGGATGATTGGGGCTCATTCTGGGGAATGTGCGATCTCTACAAACGGGACGGTCTTCACCTGAACCAGAATGGTACGAAAATCATGGGTGTGAAATTTGCTTTTGCTATTTGCGTGGGTTTCAATGAGCTCAGCAGGATTGTGGGAACCTATGTTCTCGTTCCAGTAAACACGGGGATGAGAGTAGGCAGGACATGCACTGGTCTTCAGGGTCACAGGAGTGTGCTGGCAGACAGCAAGCTGGTTTGAAGTGTGTCAACTTCAACGCCAGGAGTATCCGGAAAAAAATTAGGTGAACTTCCAGCATGTGGCTATTACTTAGTCATGGATTGAGCAAGGTCAGGAATTCAAGGTGCAAGTTCCAGGTTTTTATCTTGCATCAATATCAGGGACAGTGGTAAAAGCGGGGTGGGGTGTGTGGCTTTGTTCGTCAAGGACGGTATGACGGTGATTGAAAGAACACTTGATAAGAACTCATCTGCTGACGTGTTATCGGTTGAGTTCACAAACAGGAGAGCAGCGGTCACACTGCTGGGAGTTTTCACAGGCATCCAAAAAGATCCAGGGATGTGAAGGAGCGGATAGGTAAATGGATTCTGGGCCAGAGGGAACGCAACATGGTGGTCATTATCGGGGAAATTAGCTTCCCCAACATTTACTGGAAATGCTATATCTCTTGTCTGTCTGATGGATCACTTTTTATCCAATGTGTGTAGGAGGGTTTCCTGACTCAGTATATCGATGGTCTGACAAGAGTGGAGGCCACAGTGCATGTGGTATTTGGTAATGAACGAGGCCAGGTGTCTAATTTAGTTTTAGGTGAGCACTTTGGAGAGAGTGACCACAATTCGATTATGTTTAGTTTCGCGATAGACAAGGGAATGAACATGCCACATGGCAAGAGTTATGGATGAGGAAAGGGCTATTATAATGCCATAAGAAAGATCGAGGAGGCATAGAACGGGGCAGAAAAATGCATGGGTTAGGGACAATCGAAATGTGGAGCTGGTTTAAGGAAAAGACACTTCATTGGAAAAGGTAGAGAGGAATTGTACCAGGCTGTTGCCTGGTCTGAAATGAAGGTTTATGAGGAAAGACTGATGGAAATGAGTCTGTTCTTATTGGAGAGATAAAGGCTAAGAGGCGATTCTATGGAGGCATGTAACGTAATTAGAGGATTAGATAGGGTGGGCAATGAGAATCTTATTTTCTGAGGATGATTACATCTGCTTGTTCGAGGTGGCATATTTGGGTGATAGATTTCATGCAGATGTCTGATGCAAGTTCTTCACTCAGAGCGTGGTAACGGCGTGGAATACCGTGCCTGCCACTGTTGTTAACTCAAACACATTCCGGGCGTTTAAAAAGTCCTTGGATAATCATATGGATGATGACGGGACAGTATAGACTGGTGGGCCTACATTAGTTCACAGGTCGGTGGAACATCGAGAGCAGAAAGTCCTGTTCTGTATTGTTCTATGTTTTATAAATCCTGCCCTACAGTATATACCTATCCCTTTCCAACGGTAAAATAAACATAAGCGAATTGTGGTCACTATCACCGAAGTCCTCACCTACCTCCAAATCTAACACCTGGCCCTGTTCATTGCTCAGTACCAAATCCAAAGTGGCCTCGCTCCTTGTATCCCTTTCCACATACTGTGTCAGGAAACCCTCCTGCACGCATTGGACAAAAAAACTGACCAATTTAAAGTACTTGAACTATCGTATTTCCAGCCGATATTTGGAATGTAAAAGTCCTCCATAACAACTATCGTGTTACTATCGCGCCTACCCACAATGTTTTTTGCTATCCTTCCCTTTGCATCTCTGGAATTATTCGGAGGCTGAGAGAAAACTACCAATAGTGCGTCCTCTCCTTTCCTGTTTCCATTCTCAGCCTATATTACCTCAGTAAATGTGTTATCAAATGTCATTTCTGCCACTATAATACAGTCATTGAGTAGCAATGCCACACCTCCCACTTTTTTTACCACCTTCCATGTTCTTTCTGAAACATCTATATCCCGGAGGCTGTAACAACCATTGGGGCCAAGGTCTATCCATGTCACGGAAATGGCAACAACATCGAAATCTAAGATACCAACCATGCTGCAAGTTCACTCACCTTATTTTAAATGCTCATAGCATTGCAAATGACACACTTCAAACCACCTTTCAGCTTTCATTGCACTCTTTGCGAATTTAAAACCATATTTATGACCGCACTATTCTCACCCTCCTCGGCACTGGTGTTAAATTTAGGTTCACAAGCCCTTGTTTACCTCGTCTAAACCAGAGGAAGACTATTTGCACATTTTCATTATGGTCAATACCTTTCCGGTTAAGGTATTGACCATAATGTTTGTTTTGGTCCTGCCTATGCCAGAATGAGACCAACTGTGCTGATATCTGAATCCCTTCCTCCTTCGCCATCCCTGCAGAAAGTTGTTCATTCCTCTCTCTCTTTTCCTCCCCTCGTTGGCACGGGGCACGGGTAACAAACCAGACATAATAATTCTTTTCTTCTGGCTCTGAGCTTCCACCCTACCTCCCTGAATGTCGGTATTAAATCACCATCACATTTCCTACCTATTGTGTTGGCGGCTATGTAATCGTGCCTTGGGGCTAGTCCCCTTCCTAAATAAGGATCCTCAAAACACGATCTTAAGCATCACAATCCGAGGACCTGCGAGGCAACATACCAACCGTGTGTCTCTCTCGTTCCCACAGAACATGCTATGTGCCCCCCTAACTATGAAGCCCCTAATGACTAATGCTGTGCTCCTCACTCCCTTCCATTCTGAGCAATAGGGACAGAATCTGTGCCAGAGACCAGTACCACATGGCTTACCCCTGGTTAGTCGTCATCCTCAAAAGAATCTAAAATGGTACACTTGTTGTTCTGGGAAATGGCCTGAATGATGCAGCATCGTTTTTGAATGTTGGGATAACTGCTTCTGTACTTCAATATTTGATCCGTACGGGATGTTTCATTGTAAGGAACAAATAGCTCTGCCAAACATCCAACCCAAACTTTGGGTTGGGAATCAAAAATCCCAATATTTACAAACGGAGCTGCATTAGAACGTTATTCCAACCAGCAAGCACACACTGCAGCACAGAGGAACTACGAAGAGTAGACGAAAATCACCTATACCATGCGTTCCAAAAGGATGCTAACTCAATGAACGCAATTCGCATATTTCTCAGCAACAAACACAAACAAGCAGACAAAACACGTCCCCAAACTCTATCCACTCCCCCGTACATCAAATACATCTCAGAAATGACTGCTAGACTACTCAGACCCCTTGACATCATGGTACGTAACATGCCAAAAAAACTGCAGCTAATGAAATTGAAAGACCATGTGCAGACAACAAGCAAAACTCATGTAATTTACAAAATGCCGTGCAAGGACTGTAACAAACACTACGTTGTACAAACGGACAGAAAACTTGTCACCAGGATGCATGAACATCAACTAGCCACAAAACGAAATGACCCTCTCTTACTGATATCCATAAATACAGATCACGAAGGACAGCACATCCAACTTCGGACAAGCCAAACAGAGACACTCAAAAGAATTCCGAGAAGCATGGCATTCCAACCAGAACCGTATTAACAAACACATTGACTTGGTCCCGATTTACAAACTCCTGAGAAAAAGAACAGGAAATGACATCACCGCAGGAAATGATATTACAACGGTAAATGACATGACCAACCGAAAGAAACTCGAACGGAAAAATAGAAAGCAGGAATCATCAGCAATGCTTCGTCCGGTGGCTCACTGAAAATGGTATGTAGTATGCTGACGAAATATCTGAAAATGAACCGTCCTGCTCAGAGAATAAACCTACGTCCAGAACCTCAAACTGAGGTACAAATCTTCTCAAATCACGCTAACAACTATGGGTGCGATACGGTAAACTGGTCCGAAAGCGGGAAACGATCGCCACCAGCGAACATCTGTCCTTCCTGCACGAATATCTCCGAAAACACGTGCTTCCTAAATTCCTTAAATGCAAACCTCCCCTTAACACCCCACTAGCTAAAGGAATAACGGAAAATGCTTAGCCTACAACAGACTCCATAAATACAAATGTGAAAGTTTGCACAAACCACTACTCACTCATGCAACAGACCATTAATGGGCAGATACAGTACAACAAGCTATAGATATTAGACAGCGACAAACGGAGAAAGTGAAAAAAAAACTAGACCTGCGAAAAAACCTAGCAAACTTACATAAAGTAACAACACTGACAACACAGAAGCATTAAAAAAAAACCTTACCTGTCCGACCCTTAATGGACACTGAAAAAGCCCTCTGAGGAAGAGGTTTAAATTTCATCTTCCCAAATGCGGACAAGAAAGTTTCTTCACAGCATTAGAAGCAACACTGAAAGACAATTAACTCACAGAAAAAACATCCAGCTAACTACCAGACAGTTAGGCGCACCAGCGTAAAACAAAGTAAGGAAGGAAACACACTGACTGCACGTGAAAGAAAAGCACTAGAAAGACGAAAAAACTAAGAAAAAAACATTGTTATCCAACCTGCAGACTAAGGACGCTTGACAGTCATTTTAAACCAAAGAGACTACATTGAAGAAGCAAAAGCACTACTTTCAGATATCAAATTGACTAACAAGTGGCTATGGACCCGACCCCACAACTAGTGAACCGAATCACAGCCCTTAACAAAAAAACTTCAAGAAAGCTGTAGAAATAAATAAGATCGATTTCCAAAAAAAGAAAACAAACGGATCCAACACAACACGCTTCGACGGATTACCCAAAATTCACAAACCAGCAGCCCCCCCCCCCCCCCCCCCCCCCCCTTAGACCCATTGTCTCGCTACCTGGAATAGATTGGCCAATGAGCCACATCAGAGTCTAAAACACTTAGTAGAAGCCTCACGCCACTCCATCCACTCCACCCAAGAATTTCTGAAGACCACTAAAACGTGAAGAGAGAAGAGGATGTAACAGCCCTGTTCACACCAATCCAAATAAACCTGGCCAAGGAAATACTGACGACACTATGAGAAGACCGAAAGACACATACACCAAACAACACCAACTTCATCAGCAAGGACAGTATCGTCAAGATTGAGGACCTATGCCTTACCACTCACTTCACCTTCAACAACAAAACCTACAGATAAATCAATGGAACAACAATGTAATCACCGATATCAGGGTTGTTACCAAAGGCAGTAATGCTGAGACTCGAACATAAAGCTCTGCCAACCATGCAACACAAACTTTGGGTCTGATACGTGGATGAAACCTTTGATATTACGAAACAAATCAAGTTAGAGGAAACCTTCAAGACCAGTAATAATACCCTTACTGACATAAAACTCACGAAAGAGGAGGTAAGCAACAACAAACTGTCATTACTAGATGTCACAGTAGAGTGAACAGCCAATGGTGGCATCACACCGGCGCCTGCAGTAAAACAACACATATTGACCAAATATTGAACTCCAGAACCATTCATCCCAACATACACAAACGAAGCTGTGTTAGAACATTATTCCAACGACCAAACACACACTTCAGCACAGAGAAGCAATGCAGAACAAAGGAAAAACAAAGAGAATGTATTCAAGGAGACTGGCTACACATTGACCATAGCTCACAGATTTCTCGGCGTCAAACTCGAACAAGCAGACAAAACACGTCCAGAAGCCCTAGTCACTCTCCCCTACATCAAAAACATCTCGGATATGATTGTCAGACGACTCAGACCCCTTGGCATCATGATAGTACACAAACCCACCAACACACGAAGACAGCAGGTAATGAACTTGAAATTCCGTGTACAGATAACAAGCAAAACTAATGTCATTTACAAAATGCCGTGCAAGGACAGTAACAAATACTACATTGAACAAACAGGCAGACGACTAGCCACCAGAATATATGAACATCAACTGGCCACAAACTGACATGACTCGTTCTCACTAATATCCATACATACAGATAAGGAAGGACACCATTTCCACTCGGGAAATAAAAACAATCATCTAAGGGCAAGCTCAACAAAGACACGCTAAAGAATTCCTAGAAGCATGGCATTCCAACCGGAAATCTATCAACATTAACTTGGACCTTACTTACCACCCCCGAGAAAACGAACAGGAAATGACATCACCTCAGGCCCAAAGAAACGTAAACATATAAATAGAAAGCAGAAATCAAAGCTATGGTTCGTCCGGAAGTTTACTGATTAGTTTACCTTGTATAGTGATGAAACTTCTGAAAATGAACCTTCCAGCTCAGTGGCCTGTGTTCAATAACAACGTTTGAGAGATTGAGTAATTCATTGATAACAGCAAACAGCTCAGGCAGTTTGTCTTGCTTCTTAAAACACATGAGTAAATTTTATAGAGCAGCAGATAGTTCACCCGGTGTCAGCGAAATGCTGAACAGCAGAGAATGGAATGACCTCTGGGATTTTGTGCCACTGTAACACCCTGCTCACATGATCTGAACACATATAAAGAATTTCTCAGTGACAAGATTTGCTGTGTGTAATTCTGTGAAGAACTGAATCCGATGGAATGGGAAGTCCCATGGCAGCTGAGATGTAGCATCGTCTGAGAGGGCATTGTTTTCCATACTCGAGGAGAGTGCACAGTGCTAGTTCCAGAAGGTAGCATTCGGACCATGTCTATTCTGAATAGATATAAATGACCTTTTGTCAATAGCAGACAATTTCAAACTCCTCTATGAGTCAAAAAAGCATAAATGAGCGAAACAACACGGAAATCCCGGAAATTGGTACTTGCCAAAAAACATCTATTCTGCTCATCGTCGTTTGCTATCATCTGACTGAAACGGAGGCGAGAACAACCAGTAGCCTATGTTAATAAAAGCTGCTCTAGTTAAGACTTGGTCTCAATATTGGCACTTCACACGCCTCTATATGTCTCTTGCAATATTGCTGCAGTGTGGTATGGTGGATTAGTAGTGAGTACTGCTGCTAATCAGTGCCAAAGACCCGGTTTGATTCCAGCTTAGATAGACTGTTGATAAGGACAGTATTCAGGGACATATGCAGAATAATTGGATAGAAGAGTGGCTCTTGGAGCATTGACCTTTGGGTGGTCTTTGTAGATTCGTTGCAGAAAATTACTTGTTTCTGCACTGTCGGCATTCCATGATCCCTTATTATATTACTTTAGCACACGTTAAGAGAGAGACGGAAAGTCATGAAAAACAGTCACTTCCCGGCAGGGATTAGCACCAAACGATTCAGTTGTGGCTAAAAGAGTCCCCACCTTATATAAACTGGAAATGAAATTGTACAGCATGACAGCGAGTTTTCATGTGTTGAATTGGAACCAGCATCCTTTCTCAAGAGGGAATTTGCCGAGATATGGAGACTAGATAAAAGATAGGGAGGGCATTTACTGGAGTATAAAGACGTTAGGAAGGTAAGGGCAGTGTTTACTTGAAAACGATGACATTGTAAAGCAATCCAACCGGGTTTACTGGGAGATAAAGCATTTATATAATACAAGGTGTGTTTAATGGAATTGATGAAAAAACGAATAGATCACGTGGATTGAAAACAGGAAAGACTGAGTTGTGTCCTCATGGAGGTTTACCAGATGGTGCGTATTTGGTGAGAGTGAATAGGAGGGAAATTCCCTCAATGAAATGCGTCGATAACTAGAGTTTAGAGCTTCAGGACCAGCAGTCAATGATAAAGGAAAGTTTGGAGCACGGATTTTGTTTTCATTCTGACAGTTATTGAATTCGGGAATTTTTTTTTTCAGAGAAAAAATCGTTCCAGTAGCTGATTTGTAAAACCGTCTGCAGACACACAAGGAGTGTATTTAATACGGACAGGTAGTCTGGGCTGCCGGGATGGGTAGGCGGAAGGGGTGTTCTCTTGAATTGCATAGCATTAATTGGAAAGAAATTGCATAACACTTTCAACTGAAAATGACGATGTATAAAAAGAGTTGGTGGTTTTGAAAGGTGTAGTAGCTTGTTCCACGTGAATTATTATAAATTGTAAAAAAATCAGAGATGTTTGATTTAGCTCTGTGTTGAAAGGAAACCTGTTAGTTCAGTCTGTTGCCTTTCTTGATTATGATACTAAGTCACACCAACAGAGTGGGACTAATTCTCGCACCGTCTTAGGTTTCCAGAAGCATCCCAATTTCCCCACTCACCTTTCCAAAAGACTATGGTGACACTAACATCTCATTAAAGGGAAATTATACCACACTGAGTAGGAATTGATCTGTCGAAGTGACACACTATTATTATTGTCACCTGTTGCCTTGAACACTTCGCTGCAGTCATCACTGATCTCCCCCCAAGAAATCATTTGAAAAGACTCGAAACTTACTCCTGCTGAAAGCCTCTGCTCTTCACAGCAGTACTTTAAAGAAACTTTATCATTTCGATATCAGTTTTTCCAAGAACTTTTAAACAATCGAAAAAATAAATCCAATTCCTTTCGCATTGGTTTAATAACCTGTGCGAGTTTGCAGCAAATGCAACACTATGAAAGGAGATAAATAGCCTTTCCTACAATTTAACCCAGCTCAGCATCATTGATACGACAAAATGTATCGAGCTCAAGCATTACCTCTGTTTCTCAATCCACAGATGGATATTCACCTGGGCAATATTGTAGCTGTTCTTTCATAATTGAGGTGTTTCCCAAGGGCAGAACACTCATCAAAATCATAATCTGGACTTCTCGAATAAATGTTGCTTTATTCAACATTGTTTTGCATCTGTTTTATATGTGTGTAGTGTGTCTGGGAAATCAGATCAATGGGGATGCAATGTGGTGCTTTGAATATTGCTCCTGTAAAATGAGGGAGGTAAGTGTCACTACTAATATCTCTGCTGTCTGCATCTGCAGGAAGTGTAGACAACTCCAACTAATCGGAAAGAGGGTGAGGGAACTGGAGCTGGAGTTCGGATCATTCGGTAGTCTAAGGGCGCAATTGAGAGTAGTTACAGGGAGACAGTAATACGTTAGGTACAGGGGAAAGGTAGATGGGTTACAGACGTCGGAGGAAAGGGAGCCCGAGAGGCAGTACAGGGATCCAATGTGATTGTCTCCTTCAATAACAATACAACTTTTTTGGATACTGTTGGCGGAGATGATTTAGCTGGGGTACGCCACGGGGTACAGGTGTCTGGAACAGAGGTTGTCGCTGTTGCTCAGACTCGAAGGGGAGAGAGGAGTAGTGCAGCGTTCGTCATTGGGGACTCTATAGCTGGAGGGACAGATATGAGATTCTGTGGGAATGAGACAGACTCGTGCTGTTGTGTTGCCTCCCAGGGTACCAGCATTCCTGATGTCTTGGATCGTTTTCGGGATAGGGGAGCTGCCCCAAGTTTTGGTCCACATACGTACCTCTGACATAGTAAAAAACAGAGGCAAACATTCCGGGAGCTAAGGTGGAAACTTAGAGCCAGAACACACAAAGTTGATATCTCTGATTCCTTGCCCATGCTATGTGCTAGTGAAGCGAGGAATAGGGAGAGAGGAGTGGAACAGGTTGCTACAGTGATTTTGCAGGAGGGAGGGATTCTGGTACTTGCATAATTGGTGGTCATCCTAGGGTAGATGGGACCTCAACACAAAGGATGGTCTTCACCTGAACCCGAGCAGACCCAATATTCTGGGAAGGGAAGGGGGAATTTGCTAATGCCCTTCGGAAGGTTTAAAATGAATTCAGAGGGAACGTGTATTGTAGCGTCAGTTTACAGGAGGTTGTGATTAGTGCGGTCATAAATAAGGTTTCAAGGTCGCAAGAGTGCACCAGCAAGCAGCAAGGTGGTTTGAAGTGTGTCTACACCAATGCCAGGAGCATCCAGAATATGGTGGATGAACTTCTATGAAGTTCTATGTTCTATGTTCTATGTAAGTTGTTGCATGGGTTGGTACCTGGCATTTCGATGTTGTGGCCATTTCGGAGATTTGGATAGAGCAGGCACAGGAATGGTTATTGCAGGTTCCAGGATTTAGAGATTTCAGTAAGAACAGGGAAGATGGTAATAGTAGAAGAGATGTGGCATTGTTAGTCAAGCACAGTATTACGGTGGCAGAAAAGCGTTTGCTGAGGACTCGTCTACTGAGCCGATATTGTCTGAGATCAGACTCAGGAAAGGAGAGGTCACTTGATGGTGAGTTTTCGATGGGACACCAAAAAGATCCGAAGATGTCAAGGAAAGCATTTCAAAGACGATTCTGGAGAGGAGCGAAAATAACAGGGCAGTTATTATGCAGAACTTTAACTTTCCTAATATTGGCTGGAAACGCTATAGTTCGAGTAACTTAGACGGGTCAGTTTTTGCCATGTGTGCAGGGGGTGACGTGACACAGTTTGTACATAGGCCAAAAGAAGCGATGTCAAATTGGTTTTGGTACTTTGTAATGAATCCGGCCTGGTGTTCGATTTGGAGGTAAGTGAGCTCTTTGATGACCGTGAACACAATTCGTTTATATTTAGTTTAGTGATGGATAAGGATAGGTATATACCGCATCGCAAGAGTTATAGCTGGAGGAAAGGCAATTACAATGCGATCAGGCAAGATATAGGATGCAGAGTTTGGGGAATGAAACTGCAGGGGTTGGTCACAATTCAGCTTTAGAGCTTGTTCAAGGAATATCTACTGCCTGTCCTTGATAACTGTGTATGCAACAGGCAGTGAGGTAGTGGTCGAGAAAGCGAGCTTTGATTTACCAAAGAAGTTGAATCTCTCATCGAGAGGAAGAACGAGTCTCTGTAAGGATGAGACTTGGAGGCACAGAAAGAGTGCTTGAGATTTAAACGTTGGCCAGAGTGGGCCTAAAGAGATAGTTAAGGAGAGCCAGGAGGGGACGTGAGAAGTCTTGCCGGATAGAATCAATGAAAAACCTAAAGATTTCGATTGGTATGTCATGAATAAAAGAGTGACGAGGCTCAGAAGAAGGCCAGTTATGGACAGCAGTAGGAATTTATACGTCGAGTCCGAGGATAGGGGAGGCGTTGAAGGAAAATGTTCCTTCAGTGTTACACATGACAAAGACAATGTTGTCGATAAGAATATTGAGATAAAACCTATTCGAGTAGATGGAATTGAGGTTCATTTGTAGGAAGTGCTACTGAACGTTTCCACTCAGGTTGATGGTTTTGTTTCAAAGGAGCACGGTGTGTGAGGTTTTATTGGTAGAGGGATTGAGTGTCGGAGGCAAGAGTTCAAGTTGCAGTTCTAGAAGTCTTCTAGTTTGGCCGCACTTGGAGTATTGCATACAGTTCTGGTCTCCGTGTTATCGGAACGATGTGGATGGATTGGAAAGGATGAAGAGGAGCTTTACTAGGATGTTGCCTGGTATAGTACAAAGGACGAACGAGGAAATGCTGAGGGATTTGAGACTGTTCTTGCTCGGAGAAGAACTTTGAGAGGTGACTTAATAGCGACGTAAACGATGATCAGAAGTTTCGGTAAGGTGGAGATTGAAAGTCTTTTTTCTTTGGATGAATGATATCTAGCAGAAGCGGACATAGCTTTAAATTCATTGGTGACAGATATAGGTCAGACGTCAGTGGTAGGTTATTTACTCAGAGAGTGGCAAAGGTGTGGAACGCCTTGCCTTCAACAGTCGTAAACGCAGCAACGTTTAGGGCATTTAAATCATCTTTGCGTAAACCCATGGATTGTACTGGAATAACGTAGTTAAGACGGACTTCAGATTTGAATCACAAGTCGGCACAACATCAGGTGCCAAAGGGCCTGTGTTGTGCTGCAATGTTCTATGTTCTAACTGTTCCTTAGCCTGATGTTCCATAATCTCTGGTCTTTGTCAGGAAAAACTGCACCAGATAAAGATCGAAATCAAAACCGCAGCACGTCACGCATTTCTATACTGTCATATAGGTGCACCCACTAACCAATTGAACCATTCGAGCCACGGGTAATCAGCCTGTTTGGGGTTCTGATTTTACCACTCGGCCCTTCAATCCAATTACACAATTTTTGCTGTGACTCTGAAAGGAAATCTAACGCAGAGGAGGTTATCCTAACAATGGGCCATCGATTATGGAGAATCAGGTTCAGGAAAAGGACACAGAAAAATATTTTGAAAAAATGCATTTTTGAAAATGAGCTTAGTGTGCCTTCCTTTGTTGATTACAGACAATATTACACCTCCACTGTCAAGGACCTTTTCATTCCATCGGCTTCAATTCGCCACAGAATTCGATTCACTGACACTTCACCAACTTCCTTTCGAAAGCTAATCTAGACAACATGACCCACACGATACCCACCGTCAACAATCTTCACCATTATTACATACAAGTGATCAGTGCAATGTTTTTTTATGAATCTTGAAGACATACGAATGCTATGCAAGCTAAATTGATTTTGAGCTTAAATTGCAAAGGAGCAAGAATCCAGAGTAAGATTCAGAATGGCAGAAAATCATGTTCGTTACAGTGGCTGGAACTCCAGAGAGCAAATCGGAAATTTCTCCTTGATCCCCAATATCCACGCGATCATTTGTTCCAAGTGTCCAATTGGGAACATATATGAATGAGCGTGCAGTTTCATAGAACGCCTGTGAGAATCCTTCACTGTCTGATTTAAAGCTGCAATACCAACTTTCTCTTCCAGTTGTTAGACCGGCGAGACAACGGTGAGAACCTTAATATTCCGTGGTGTAGATTCACTTTGTCCTCATTATGCTCTTCTTTAAAACCCTCTGACAGAAACAGCCCAGACACAGAGGGGAAGGGGAGGTCATTCACCCAACTCGCCCTGCCATTCGATATCGTGATGGCTGACCAAAAAACTCAATGTTTTTTTTCCAACCAGTACACATCATCCTGTTCCCAACTGGGTAGCAGACATTTATCGAGTTCTACCTTTAATAGATATCGAAAATATGCGTCTGTGGGAGGGCAAAGTTGTGATTCAAGACAGTTGGTTTTCTGCACGAATCTTGCAGGTGAGCAAGCGATGCTCGTCTCATCACGTTTCAAACCATGAGCTAAAACCCGCCTCTGGTGGGACTGGAACCTCCTGGCTTTGAACATCAACCTTAACAATGATGCAAAAATCCAAACCGCTTTCCTTTGCGCCACAGACCAACACCAGCTACCGTGTTACAGCACACAAAGTCGCCCTTGACACATTGTGTTCCGGACTCCCACCCAATATATGTTTGCTCTCGCCCAACTTTCCAATACCTGGTCTTATCCACGTGTGCGCTGACTCTTCAAGAGCTCGACTACATACCGCTGAAATATTCTGTTGACTGAGTATTTCCACCTTCCGTTAGTGAATTCCATGTAAACAGCAAACGCTGGTGAAAGCATTCTTGCTAAATCTTTTCTAAACCTCTTCTCTCTTGCTTTTAATCTGTATCCCTTCTCATTAACCCTTCCGATAACACGCTTATTCCTGTCACAGGTATCTACCCGCTTCACAATATGTGCCGGTTACTCGGTTCCTCAGTCTTCTCTGCACTCAGATAAACAGCGCCAACCTAGCTCTTCTATCTTCTCATTCAAAATGGTCTAGCCCAGGCAACATACTCAGGGATTATGCCCGAAACGTCGATTCTCCTGTCCCTGGATGCTGCTTGACCTGCTGCGCTTTTACAGCAATACATTTTCAGCTCTGATCTCCAACATCTGCAGACCTCACTTTCTCCCCAACATACACAGTTTCCTCTGAACACCTTCTCCTGAAAGCAAACGAATCCTGCAGAACGGAACAAAGTTCTCTGAAGAAAAGCAGAAGTGTCTGAACAAAATCAGATGGTCTTGAACATCTGTGCAGAGAAAGGAGAGATATCGTTTCGAGTCCAGCTATCCATCTTCGCAACTGATGGGATGTGCGGGTGGATCAGAAAGATGAAAGAAGGCGTCAGTTTCTCAAATGATAAAACTCGATATTGGGTACTGAAGCCTGAATGGTCGCTTACTAGAAAATGAGGTGCTGCTCTTCCAGCTGCACATTGCGGGAGAACTGCCGCAGCCTGGAGAATGAGATGATGGCATGCGAACATAGTGGGTTGCTCAAGTGTCTGGAAACTGGAAGCTTCGAGTCATTTTTTTCCAGACAGAACATAGGTGTTCATAAATTTATTTTCCATCTATTTACCTCTCCCCAGTGTAGAGAGATCACATTATCAGCCGAAAATAAAGCGTAGGTGGAGGGAAGTGCAGATAATTCACTTTAAGATCGATCTGGAACCTTGGACAGTTACGTAAAATATTTTAAACTGGCAGATATTATGTCTTATGTGATTTAACGGAATGGTGCTGTGTCGGGAAGTGCTGGGAATCAAGAAATATTCGACAAGGGTGTCCGGAGAGAAAATTTCCTTCATTGTGCAGGCAAAAGGTGTTATTCATTGAGATTGGATATTGGATATTGGAAAGTGGGGTAGAATGAATATCTTCCTCAGGTTTCTGCTTCCAGCAAACATTTCAATCCGAAACAAATCTACGAAATGCTTTTCATTCCAACATGGGCACAAGGTGCAGCTTGCAAATATCACCGGCACTGACACACTGTCCCCAAGAGGTGCAGTCAATCCCCATTCTTATTCAGACAGCATTGTCCTTCCTGTGACATGTCACATCAATAATGTAAGCACAGGTATTAATAACCCGAACTTAGGAACGAAATGTCCAATTTCCAAATCTTAAACATATCTCGTTTATTCATTCAGCTGCAGGTAGAATATTGCGTGCACTTTTGCAATTCATATTTTAGAGGGATTTTTTAAAAATGCAAACAAAAGACAAAAGCTCATAGAGTCAAAGATGATAGAATCCCGACAGTGCAGACAATGACCGTTTGGCCCATTGAATCTGTACCGTGCCACCGAAGAGCAACACAATCCCCTACCCTTTCTTTCCAAAACCGCATTGAGTATTCACTGACGAAAATAGAAATTAGTAGGACAGCTCTACGGTCTGACAGCGTCAGTGGGGAGAAAGCAGTGTCAAAGCTTCAGTGGAGAGCTGTAAAGAAGGAGGCTCACTCAACCCCAAACATTAACTCCGAATCTTCTTGCACTGTAATTCTTAATTTTGTCTCTGATTTACAGCACTTAAATTTATTTTGGGGTTTATTTAGCATTAATCTAACATGCATGCGCTTAGACTGGGTGACGAAGCTGGAGTAGCTGGATGAAACCCCAGCGCGAGAACGTGCAACCTCCACACAGTTAGTCTCTCAAGGCTGAATTCGAATCCTGGTTCCTGGCACTGAAATACAACAGTGCTAACCACAGAGTTGCCCCAAAAGGCAAACGGTTTTCCCGATTGGGAAATAAACCTCTGACTCGCGTGGGAACGGGCAGAGGTACGACCCAGGACTTCTATGCAGAAAGATTTCACTTAGCCTCTGTGTTGGTACTGAACAATAACAACCGCTAAAGTATCCTAACTTCTTGTTTAAGGCACTTACCCGAGGGTCCTGTATAATTTGGCATCACAAATTCACATCTGAACGGTTCTTAAATTTAGGAGGGCTTCTGACTCTTGATGTTAGTTCTAGATTCTAAGCACACCATAGCTGAAAACGTTACTCAAACCTTACTGCCTCTTAACTCAAATCTATGCTCCCCGGTGATTGATATATTCATCAACAAGAAACGTTTCTTTCAGTCGACCTCATTATTTTGTACATCTCAATCTTGTATCCTTTCAATCCCCTCTGCGCGAAGAAAAACAATCCCAGCCTGCCTAGACTCTCTTCATAACTGAAGCTCTTCAATTATACATTATCCTGATAAATCTCTTCTGCACGGTTCCCAGTGCTATCACATTCCTGCTGTAATGTGAATTGTAGAACTGCTCACAATGCTCTAGCCAGAGGCGAACGAAGAAATGATATAAATGACGCAGAAAGCCACAGAAAATTTTCCAATAAAATTGACTTTGCTCAATACTGCCCTGTTTTCTTTTCGTAAAATCATATAATCCCTACAGTGTGGACATAGAATGTGTGACCCAGTAGGTCCACACCGATCCTCCGAAGAGTAACCCTCCCTACGCAATCCCCTTCCCTATTATCCGAAAATTACCTATTATTAATGCACCAAAAGTATAAAAATACCGAAAACGATGGGTACTTTAACATGGCCATTTCAGCTAACCTGTTAAAAATCACACAACAACAGGTTATAGTCCAACTGCCTTAATTGGAAGCACAAGATTTCGAAGCCCCGCTCCTACAACCACCTGGTGTTGTGTGATTTTTAACATTGTACACTCCACTCCAACACCTGCATCTCCAAATCAGCACCAAACCTGCACATCTTTGGATTTTCCGGAACCTAATGCCCAAGAATCTCTGGTCCAGTCAGTGAAAATCGCTACATGAGTTATGATCTCACAAACGTGGCATCGACATGCATTGGCTGGTTTGAATGACAGATGGTGACATTGAGGAACGTTCACCAAGCAACAGTGTCTGCAGCAGCACAGACTGAACGGTGTCAATGTCAAAGTGAATGTTCGCTTGTGCAGTGCCTCAGGGAATTGGGACAAATTATGTCAAGGAAAGTTAAAGATTGTGGGAGCAAGAACAAAAATCCAACAATGGTGGGGTTTTCGAATCCTGATGTATGACGCACAGAAACTGTAACGTTTGAAGGAACAAAATCATCACCTTAGATAATATTTCCATTTGAAAATAATTAATGTCTTACTGCGTTTGGTTAACACGTGTCACATGGAGTAAAATGGGGAACAAAACATTACTTGCTGTGACTTGGATTATAAAAGTGTTGCTGCGGACGCAAGCCAAAATACTGAGCACTGATTACTGAACACGATCATGGTGTCACGCAAACCTACACGCTTTAAAAACATTCATTATTACAGTTGCAGATGATATGTCAGAAACAGCGTCAGGAACAATTGAGGAACACTTTACAAAACTGTACTGAGATGTGGGGACACAAAAGGGTGTGAATCTTAAAAATCGATGTTCCCACATGCTGTGGAGTTTCCATCATTGAGTATGTTAAAGACTGAGGTTGATAGATTTCTAAAAAAACACCAAAGGCTCAGACAATAGCGCAGGATATTTTTGATATGCATGTATGAATGGAAATGTAGTTTAATATCAGTTATTTCGCCAGTCTCCTGAACAAGCCAATACCCATTGCTGCAGACGCTCATATAATCCCAGTTTACAGCCACTCAGAGAAACTGAGTGGCACAGTCGCGAAGACCCAAAAGGAAATGGAAATGTAAATGAGTGCGCAGAATCACTCTGAAGCTCCAGTGATGTAATCGGTGAGCATGCGGTCCATCTGTGAATGCAAAGAGGGAGCGTGAAATGCCGAGGCTGGGAGCTGCAAACTCTCCTGGAGCAGCTTCTATTGATATGGAGCAGGGAGTATTGGGACATTAGGCTGGGAGTTCTAACCATGCCTGGAGCAGTTCCAGTAGACATGGAGCATGGAGAATTTGGCCATCAAGCTGGGAGTAATTTTACTCAGCTATTTTAATTTGAAGCAGGACACATGTTAGTGGAATGGGGGTGGGGGGGGGGGTGGATTAATTCCAAGGAAATGCCATAATTATAAAGAAAACTTTTACAAAAACCCAACTTATGGTGGACGATCTCAGCAGAGAGAAACAGAAGCAATCTTTTTCATCTCCGACCTTCTCATATGGCTGAACGTGGACAGGGATGAATTACATAAAAGGCTTGTGAATTCGTTTCATGTTTTTCATTTTCCTGATTTGAATTCCTTATTTGCAGGTATGAGAATTTTTTCTCACTAACAATTCCATAACATTGGTCTGTATCAGCAAGTTTCCAATGCTGGGATGTCTGAATTATCAATATAAACTCATATGCACTTTCAATCTATTGTTCAAATACAAGTGTTGTCGTCTGTGAAGATTTAATGCAGGTAATATACGATCGATATGTCGTAATAAAGTTGTTTGATAGAGTAGTTTTTCATCAGGGAGTTGATGTGGCCATAAAAGCACTACAATTCCACAAGTAGATAAACAAAACTAATTTCTTCATGAGAAGCATCTTGCACGGCAAATAGTTTATCATTTTTCCGAGACAGTTTTCTCAATATCTCTCCAAAAATCATTTTCTGAATACTTGAGAGCCATAACATTTGAAAGAACTTTAACATGTTTGGGATTATTTGTGGTGCTTAGTAAAATAGCGATCGATGTCTCCTAATAATATATATTACGGAAAACATCAGGGTCAAGAAGGCCATGCTGTCAGCGGAGGAGAAGATGAAATAGTCTTGCACGCTGCTCATGGGCACCTTAACATTTTCAAACCGACCAATCCAATCACTGTGGCTACCGGGGATGGAAAGAAAACAAATAAATCGAGACCAGCTTCAAATTCCCGAACCTTGAAAAATACTTTTGGACGGCAAATCAAAGGGGAATGAAAGGGGAACTATCCGTCTGTGCAGAGGCAGTCAAGGCATCTTCCCCTTCTTTCAGAGGCAGGGATATTGACACTGATGTTCTGGGTTACGAAATTATCCAAGTCATTAAAATGATTCCAGTCAGAGCTGTTCTGCCCTTTGCTGTTATCACTGTCAGGAACAAGAAATTCTGATTACTTGACCTAGGATCAAATCCCGGCTGCGACGTTGCAAGAGTCTTATCGTAACCACGAGATCAGCAGCGCAGCCTCGCGATTGTTGGACTGTTCTTAATGCCGCAGATTTTGGCTTTTTTTTTTAAATCAGGAGATAACTTTGATCGAGTCACCGAGTTGTTCCAGCATAGAAAAAGGACGACTGCACAAGTTTCTAGCAGTTGCCCTGAGCCTTGTCTGATCCGACGTTTCAAGTGCTCATCTCAACGTTATTATTCTGTCATGTTTAACTTTCCAAACTGCACAACAAATCTCGACTAAAGTTTGAAATGGAAAACCTGTGTTAACGTCCCCTCGTTTATTAAAACCTCATTTTAACTAATATAGGGAAACACACAGTCAAAACTGGCCAAGAGTGACTGAGGCCGCAGAAGAGACCACACAGAAAATAGTATTTCGCCCAACTGGCTTACTTTGTCCCTTTCCAGATTTCAACACCAGAGTCCAGTTACAACACAAAGAGGAAGCATTTGGTCTTTCTCCCGTCTATGTTCCTCCACCATCTATTTACTGAGCTCCAGATGCAGGACAGCACGTTCCGAGAGAAGGGTTCTCATACATTAGAAACTGCAATGTAATAGATAGTTGGATAACCTAAGTATTAAAAATCAGTGGTAACAAGACCATGACAGACCCGAGGGGATCACATGCAGAAGGAGGAATAATGCAGTGCTGAATCAGACAGTGTCCAGGGAGATAGAAATAGAGATCTTCCCTGGTAGTCTATTCATTCGGATTCAGTGCTGTCACAGCCACGGCCTACACATCATGAACATTTATACTAATCAATAAGAAATATTGTCTTCCCTTTAGAAATAGTAATACGTCGTTGACGTAGACACAGAAATTCAGGATCAGAAAAATGGGTCGTTTCTGGGAGAACAAATGGGGAATGGGCTCACAGGTGCGTGCTAGAGGAACACCGTGACGATTGGTTCAGAGGCTGTTTTTCAGGGAAGAGAATGTGGACTTTTTATAGGCAGTTGCCACGAGAAGAGGTGGCAATGGGTTCACAGACCGTGACTAGAGGAACAGAGCGTGGATGGGATCAAGTTCTACTGTTCAGTGAACAGAGTGAGGAAGGGTTTGCAGGCAGTTACTATGACACATAGAGTGGCAATGGGTGTAGAAGCTGTTCCACGGCAACAGAGTGGTGTTGGATTCAGAGGCAGTTGTTAGGAAAACAGAGTGGCGGACTTGCTCTGGACATCACTCACAGAACAGAGTGGGGATGGCGTCACCGGCTGTTGCTAGGGAACAGAGTGTGGGCGGTGCCAGGTCTTTCTGGAGGAACAGAGCGGGGAAGGGATGTAAGGGTGCTACTCGAAGATTAGCATTGGAATTTGTTCACAGGCCATTGCTCGTTTAATAGGATGATAATGGGTTCACACGCTGTTGCGGGGGAATAGACCATGCATGGGTAAATTGTCTATTGCTCAGGAAATTGAGTGGGTCTGGAGGCACAGGCTTTTGCTAAGGGAACTCAACGGGGGTGCGTTCACTGTACATTGTAAGGAGTACAGCGAGGGGATGAGTTCACAGTATGTTGGGTGTGGGTCTTCAGGCAGTTGCCAGGAGAACAGAGTGACGTTGAGTGCAGAGACCTTTCCTTCGAGAACAAACTGAGGATGAATGCACAGGTTTCAATTGATTAGATTCCTGACAGTGTGGAAACATGCCCTTCGGCCCAACAAGTCCACACCAATCCTCCGAAGAGAAATCGAAGTAGACCTGTTTCCCTCTGACTAAAGCACCTAACACTATGGGCAATTTAACATGGGCAATCCACCCTAACCTACAAATCTTTGGATTGTGGGAGGACTCCAGGAGAAAACCCATGCAGACACGGGGACAATGGGCAAACTCCACACAGACAATCACCAGAGACTGGAATTGGACCAAGGCCCCTGATGCTGTGAGGTAGCAGAGCTAACCACTGCGCCACCATGTTTTTCATGTGGAAGTGCAAAGCATTTGTACAAAATAGCAAATTGCCACAGAGGCAAATGATGACATATCTGGTAGCCAGGGCAACAAGGTAATCAAGGCAATCAAGGTGGACATCAATAATCCAGCGGAGATCAGTTTGGGGATAGGCAGACACAAAAAGAAAGCAAGTCTCATAACTATGCTTTATACAACAACGTAGGTAGTGGTAGCAAACTTCAAAATCTTTGCGTGGAATTAGAATCAATGGAAGAGAGAGTGAAGAGGGAATCTTTGTAAACCCCGTAAGAGAAATAAAAAATCCATTTAAGAATTCAGCAGGTCTCACACTATGTGTGGACCAACAAATGTTGAGATTTTCAATACTCAAATATTCTGCGGATGTCGCATGTGCAACAGAGCTCTTGCAGATAACCCTTGTCTTGTGTTTTTGCGAGTGATTTTCAGACGAACATATAGTACAATTGACGAGGGATACAAACTATTACAGAATCCCTACAGTGTGGGAACAGGCCACTTGATCCAACAAGTCCACACTGATGTTCTCTCAGACTGGAATGTAAGGGACTGCAATTTGAGCCTGTTCTTTTTTCATTTTTATTGTTTCAATTTAGTAGCAAATGCTTAAGAATCTATACCTTGGTATCTTTTACCTAAGATGGCCTCAAAGTGAAGCCATAGTAAAGTTTCCACTGCCCACCATTGTAGTGCACGTGACAATAAAACCAATTCGAGTCCAATGTGAGAGAGCCACTGTTTTTGATGTCTCTTCCAAACAATACTGCTGTTTCAGCAGTGGTGTGAGGTGTCCTGCAGAGGAGTGTTCAAGTTACTTCAAACACAAGAAGGGGGAGAGAGAGAGGGAGAGCGAGAGAAACACATACATTTTGATTCACATTTCAATGGACTCACTTCCAAAACAACAGAAGTCCCAAAGATCAAAGACGCAGATGCTGAGATGCACATATTAATACACTAAAACACACAGACATACACAAATACACACCCACACACACAGATACATACACACACACAGACACAAACACATACACACACGCACACACTCTCACACAGTCAAACACACACAGCCAGACACAAGCAAACACACAGACAGAGACACAGGACAATACGCTCGCACGTGCACACACACACACGCGCACACAAGCACACAATAATAAACACACAGACACGTAGAAATCTGGGCCTTCATGCCTGACTTGCTATTCAATAGATACACGGCTGATCTGTTTCTGGCCTCACATTCGTTTCTTCTTTGGAAATAAGTTTGAGCAAATAACTGTGCTATGATAGTGGGAAAACTTTGAGGCCAGTGACCGTAATTCTCTAAGTTTGAAATTAGTTATGGAAAAGGATAATTAACGTTACAAACTGGGTCAAGACCAATTGTGATGGTACAAAGCAGTAACATTCAAAAGATTATAACGGCGAATCGGTTCATAGGGAAAATTACATCTGGCAAGTGGGAGTTTCGCAAAAGTGAGAAAGTGAGAGTTTGGGGACAGCATGCTCCTGTTAGTGTGAAGGGCAATGCGACCTGGGGTAGGGAACAGGACATGGCAGGGGATATTAAGGCGCTGGTCGAGGAAAAAGAAGGCGGTACATGCCAGCTACACGCAGCTGCGATTATGTGAATCCCTTGAGCAAATGGAGCATAGCAATTATCAAGGAAATCAGGATTGAAAAAGCGGAAATGACAGAACATTGGCTAATAAAGTTCAGGAAAATGGAACGAGATTGCACAAGTATATTAAAGGCAAAAGATAAATTAGTGAGAGAAATAGATCTCTTAAAAAAATTATAAACATATATATGTGGTTCCACAGGAGATGAGTTAGGCTTACGAGGTTTATTGTCACATGAACTCACACGAGGACAATGAAAAGTTTACAAGTCTCCATATTTGATGCAATCTTATGTTCTAAGTTATCTCCCTCTCCCTCCCACAAAAGGTACTGAATCATTGTATAAAACAGTAAAAGAATATAAAAAAGTTAAAATGTAATAGTTGACAACCAGTTCTATCAAGCTGGAAAATCACAGAAACACAGTTAACAGTTCAATAACACAATCCATCAGCATTCATCTCCTGTCTCTGCATTTTCTCCAACAGTCTACCATGTGCAACATTATCAAAGGCCTTACTGAAGCCCATATAAACTACATCAACTGCCATACCCTCATTCACATCCTTGGTCACCTTCTCAAAAACCTCAATGTGGTCTGAGAGACATGAGCTGTCCTTGATGAATCCACGTTGACTACCCCTTATCAAATTTTTGCTTGTTAGATGACTATAAATCCTATCTCTCGTAATCCTTTCCAAAACTTTCGTGCAATAGACGTACGGCTCACTGGTCTATTATTAATTCTGCCACCTCTACTGCCCTTCTTGATCAAGGCCACGACATTTGCAGTCATTCCGTCCTCTGGCATGAGCGTGTAGATAATGACGACTGAAAGACCAAAGCCAAAGGCTCCAACGTCAACTCCCTGGGTTCCCATAGAATTCTCAGATAAACGCCATCCGGCCCAGGGGACTTGTCTACTTTCACTCCTTCGATAATGATAACACCTCCTCCTTACTGACTTCGATCCTTTCTAATCTAATATCTCACATCTCATTCTTGTTCTCGATAATATTATCCGTTTACTGAGTGAAAACTGATGAGAAATATTCGTTTAGCAGCTCTCCAATCTCCACCGAGTCCAACCACAACATACCATTTCTGTCTTTAACTGTCCCAATTCCGATCCTCGTCATCCTTTCATTCCTCACATACCGTAACTCTCCATTGCCTCCTGTGAACTATCCCATCTCATCGTCACATAAGTCTCCTTCTTCCATTTAAGAAGAGATATAATTTCTTCAGGAAACGACAGTTCCCTTGCCGTACCACTTTCTCCCTGCCTGACCGGAACATTCCTATTAAGGACATGCAGTATATGTTCCTTAAATCATCTCCACATTTTGATTGTCTCCGCCCCCTGCATTTTGTTAGCGCAGTCTATGCATTTTAAGTCTTGCCTAATCGCATTATAATTGCCCTTCTCCCATCGATAACTCTTGCTCTGTGGCATATACCTATTCTTTTCCATCGCTAAATTAAACATAATCGAATTGTGGTCACTTTCACCAAAGTGATTACTTAGATTAGATTACTTACAGTGTGGAAACAGGCCCTTCGGCCCAACAAGTCCACACTGCCCCGCCGAAGCGCAACCCACCCATACCCCTGCATTTACCCCTTACCTAACACTACGGGCAATTTAGCATGGCCAATTCACCTGACCTGCACATCTTTGTGATTGTGGGAGGAAACCGGAGCACCCGGAGGAAACCCACGCAGACACGGGGAGAATGTGCAAACTCCACACAGTCAGTCGCCTGAGGCGGGAATTGAACCCGGGTCTCTGGCGCTGTGAGGCAGCAGTGCTAACCACTGTGCCACCGTGCCGCCCACACATGCTCCTGTTAGTGGTGACCGATGACTAAATCAAACACCTGGCTTGGTTCATTACTAAGCACCAGATCTCGTGTGGTATCCACTATTGTCGACCCTTTGAAATATTGTGTCAGGAAACCCTCCTTAATATATTGGACAGAAGCTGATCGATCCGACGTACTAATGGTACAGCATTTCTAGTCAACGTAGGGTAAGTTAATGTCTCCCATAATGACCACCCTGTTCCTTTCAAGTTAGACTGAAGGAAGCTGGACAACCTCGGCAAATAAATATTATTCTTTTGAAAAAACCTCACAGTTTAGTAGAGGACGAGCTGGAGGTCTTAAAATATGTACAAAGGTGAATAAATCTTTGCTACGTGATTTAGCGTATCCATGATATTGTCAAAACTAACGGAGAAAATTCCTGGGCTCCTTGCATGAATATATGTATCACCTATAAATGTTGGTGAGGTTTTGGACGCCTGGAGAGCGATTAACGCTGTGCCTTAATTTAAGGAAATTGGAAGAGAAGTCTACGAACTATAGCCCTGTGTGTCCAACTTTGGTGTTGGGTACGTTTTTGGAGATGTTTCTGAAAGATTGCATTTGGAGAGGCAAATGATGAGCAAGGATCGTCAGCATTGTCTTGTGCAAGGAAATAGCGTCTTACAAATTTGATTGAGTTTTTGATGAAATAAACAAGATTAACGTGGCCAGAATATTGTTTACTTTGACTTTAGTAAAGGCTTTGACAAGGTTCTGCATGGTCGACTAATTATTAAAGGTAGATCACATTGGATTCAGGGTGAGCTTGACAATTGGATACAATATTCATTTTACGACAAGAGATGAGGTGTAACAGACAATAATTATTTAACCAGTACTTACAATCGATAGGTTCCACCCAGTGTTACATTCTTACCATTTCGTAGTGCACTTGGTGCAGGGTGCAGTTGTTCTGTTGCTTTAAAGTGTCTTAAAGTTATACTCACACCCTCATAAGGAACGAGAGAGAGAGAAAAGAGAGAGAAAGAGAGAAAGAGCGCGAAAGACAGAGAACACAGAGAGAGATGACTAAAATTGATTTAACGTGAGCGTCACTGTGCCGCAGGCAAGGGACAATGTTAAAAATATGGGTCCTTCATTGTGATCTTAGCCGGTACTGGGGTCGAGCACGTTCTGAACCACGCCCAATCATTACACAGTGCGCAGTCGACGATGGCCTGTCGATCCAGTTCATCTCATTCTGAATACAAGGGTGCTTGGGCATTGTAGTATCAGACCTTGAAGACCATGGTGAGAGCATCATGTCAGGATTACCCGAATTGTTGGGATTAAGTTCTTCAATTGTTTGCCATTAGGGATGCCATAAAATAATCTACTCAGTTTACTCTCTTGAAGTTGACATTAGACATGAATTTAGATGCCCTTTGAAATTAATGAAAAATTGACAGGAGCAAAGTCGGAGATTTCACACTTCGATTATGTGTCGGGGGTGAGGGAGAGATTAAACCGAGTAGATTAGTTAGCTAAGAAGCAGCGGAGAAGGTACAGTGTAGTATGAAGCAAGTGGCAATTAGAAGCTCTGCGACGCGGACGTTCTTCCAAGGGGAAAACGTGCACACAAAGGTATCTGCGATAAGAGATCCATTCAAAGCCAGAATTAGTGGTTCCTATCAAATTGAGATAAAGTTGAGTCAGGTGAAATATTTAGTAAAAATGCCAGCTGGAAAAAATGTTATCGGGTATATCATGTGAACATGTTGAAACATGTTTATATGAGAGAGAAAGAACGGGAGGAACGGAATGAGAAAACCAGTCCAAACAATATGGATTTTGAGATGCCTCAAAAAGATTTCAAAATGAAAAAGTCCTTGATGTGTAGGATAGATCAGTAAACTATTGGTCTCAGGAGCTCTGAACGACGTTGAAACAATTGTTACTACAGAACAAGGACATTTATAAGGATCAGATGGGGAAGACTAATGCTATTGTACATAAAGTAGACGTAGTATATAGTGCTCTGATAAAACAACACTCCTATCGGATTAATGCTCTCAAAGCCAGGCAGGTCCACTTGGAGGTGGAGGCCAAACTCGACGAGAACATCATTGAAACAAGCCAAAAGGAATGAAGCTCGCCGATCATCTTCGTTCTCAAACTATCGGGTCTCAATGATTTTGCATACATGATCGGAAGATCAACACCATTCCAACATTGCACTCATACCGAATTGCTACATTGGCGAACTGCATCGAGAAAGTTGGAGAAGCCAATTGTAACAGCAATTTAGACTTAATGCTGGGTTAATATTCGTTACCTTTATGAGAGTTGGCAAATGAAAATTTCTGCGTTTGTAACTCCAAATTTACGTTGTCTGATTTTAAAATGATGAACTTTGGAATGATGAATGCTGTCGGCACATTCCAAAGGCTCATGAACAGAATTGTGGCTCGGCTAAGAAAGTGTGCAGTCTATTTGGACAACGTAGTGATCTTTAATAAGTCCTGGAAAGATCGATTGGTACAGTTGGCAGGGGTCTTTGAACGACTACCAGAAACAAAAGTAGTAATAAACTTAATTGAAATGGAATTCGCGAAAAAGAAGTGACGTTTTTGTGACAGAACATCGGTCATGTAAGCTTGAGCCCACGAAACACAAAGACGAATGCCATCGAGGAATTTCCACGACCAATTTCGAAGAAAGAAGTGATTTGATTCTTAGGACTCAGCGGATGCTTTCAGAGGCTTGTTCCAAACTTCAGCAGTGTAGTGGTACCGTTCACCTATTTGCTAAAGATGAACACAATGTTTCGTTGGACAGAACAATGTCAGCAGGCATTCAACCGTTGGAAGTCGAACTTGACCGCTAAACCAGTTTTAGCTACAGTAAGCTTTTCAAAACGATTAAAGTCACCATCGATGTTCCTGACATTGGATTTGGAGCTGTACTTGTCCAGTAAAGTAAGGATGGGATTGAACTGCCAGTTGTTTACTATTTGAAGATCAACATCCACAAGTGCAAATACTCCACACCAGAAAAGAAACTATTGTGCTTGGTACAGACCTGAAAACATTTTAATGTGTATGTCATGAACAATGTGTCAGAAACGATTGTGTACACTGACCACAATCAGCTTCCATTCTTAGAACGTTTTAAGGATAAGAATATGAGACTATTTCGTTGGAGCCAATTACACAATCCGATGCTCTGGCGTATGAGACTGTGAACATTTGAGAGGAGAAGACAAATGTCTGAGCATGTAACAGACGGCTTGAAAAAAATTCCTTAAAGTACCTTTTCGATCATTAACCTGTGACGCAGAAATTCCTATCAAGGAAAAAGGAAGACACAGGAAAATCCAAAGACAACAAGCTACAGCTGCCTGGTTTTGAGATAAGAATTGATGTTTTGTAAATCGTAATGCGAATTTTGTTGGGCTAGTATTACAGAAGAGAATATAGAAGATATTCGAGAGGAAGAAACTACAAGTAGTGCCTACTTAATTATTCTCTGCTATCCTTTCAGAAATAAAGTTGTTAATTTACATCGTTCTTGGCCACTTGAGTTTTATACACATTACGTCACTGGATAAATCTTCCTGCGATGTTGGTTTTACGTTAAGCAGGATAGTTTACTGCAAGTAGTAACAGTAGTGGATTGTAAGAAAAACAGTTTGTGGAATGTCTACAAGATGGATTTCTGGAGCTTCTTGTCGTGCAGCCCACGAGAGAACAGGCAGTTCTGGATCTCGCGTTGTTTAATGAGGCAGAGTAGACAAGGGAGCTTAAGTTGAAGGAACATGTCGAAAGCAATAATCATAATGTGATTGAATTTGCTTTGCGATTTGAGAGGATGAAAAGAGAATCAGGGGTAACTATGTTTCAGTTGTCCAACTACAGAAACATAAGGCAAAAGCTGTTTTGAATTGACTGGGAAAGTAGCTGAACAGGAAAGTTATTGGAGTTGCAATGGTTCACGGAGGAATTCAGGAGGCACAACAGAGATTTATTACGAGGAAAAAGAGGCATGTTACATGGAGCATGGGGTAAAAATAGCTGACTCGAGAAGTCAGAGATAGAATAAAAGCAGAAGACATTGTACACAAAGTGGCAAAGGGCAGTGGAGAAACAGAGAATTGGGTAGTTTACAAAGACCAACAGAGGGCAACAAAAAAAGGAGGGAGTAGACTAAATATGGGGCTAAGCTCGCCAGTAATATAGAGAAAGACTGTTAGAGATTCTTTGGATAAAAAAGCTGCAAAAGTGGAATTGGACGCTGGAAGATGATGCTGGAGAGACAGTAGTGGTCAACAAATACAACAATGAGGAACTTTGCATCAGTTTTCACGGTGGAAGATTTGAATATTTTCCCAAAAAAACTCAAGAGAATGAGGAGGCAGAGTTGAGTATAATGGTCATTACCAAGGAGAACGTGATAGTAAACGGAATGACCTGAATGTGAATAAATAACATGGACCAGATGGACTACACCGAGAGACCGAATGGAGACAGCTGAAGACGCGTCATAACTGTTAATGCTAATCTTTTAGGAATTACTAGAATCAGTAAACGTCCAAGCGGACTGGAACATCGCGAACGTTACTTCCAGTTTAACAATAGATTAAGGCAGAAGATGGAAAATTACAAACTAATTAGCCTAAACGTAGTCCTGGTAGCATCCTGGAAACCATTGTGAAGGATGCGATTTCTGAATACTTGGAAGTGTTTGGTTAAATTGAACAGAATCATCATTGTTTCATCAAGGGAAGCCATGCTCCGCATATTTGCTAGAATTACTTGTGGAAGTAACGAGCAGATCAGATCATGGAGGACCAATGGATGCTATTCACCGGGACGTCAAGAATCCTTTGGCAAGATGCCACACAGGGGGCCCATGGTTTTAGAGGCAAGGCAATACCATGGATAGAAACGTCGACGTCTGGCAGAAAGCAGAGAGTAGGGAAAAAGGGGCCCTTCTCGGAATGGAAACCGGTGACAGTTTATGCATTAGTGATCTAGATTAATGAACTGAGGGCATTCTGGCTAAGTTTTCAGATAAGTCGAGGGACAAGGAACATTGAAGAGGTGGACAGCCTGCCGAAGGGGGCTCCAGCGCATGTCCTCAACTTCCCTCACCTCTGACCTTGCACAGCACCCTGCCAAACACAATAAGGGTAGTACAGCCCTGGTCCTCACCTTCCCCCCGACCCCAATCAAGCTCCTGATACAATGAATCATCCTCTGCTATTTCCACCACATACAGTAAGAATACAACCAGAGATACATTCCCCTCCACACCACTATCAGCATTCTGTAGAGAACATTCCATGGAAGACTCATGCCCTCCAAAAATCCAGCCTGCACTATCGGCACTTGCCCTTGTCATGGCATGACGTGTACAATCTGCGCCGACACCTCCCCCTCACGTCCATCCAAGAGCCTAAAGGATCCTTACACATCCAGCAGAGGTTTCCCTGTGTATCCAAACATCTCATATACTGTGTGCGTTGTTCCCAATCTCCTTTACTTTGGGGAGACAGGACGTCAATTTACAGAACGGTTCAAGGAATAGCTCTTGCACCGACTCACATTCAACAACCCCACTGTCCTGTGACAGCACACTATAACTCGCCCTCCCACTCCGCCAATTTCATACAAGTTCTTGACCTCCTCCACTAACCAAATTCTAGTCACCCAACGCCTGGAGTAAGAAAGCCTTATCTTCCGCCTTGGCACCCTCTAACCACACGACATCAATGTTAATTTGGCAGGTTTCCTCATCTGCCCTTCCCATCTTTTCCCAGATCTAACCCTCCAGCTCGGCATTGCTCTGTTGAACTGTCTTACCTGTCCATCTTCCTACCCACCGATCTACTCCGCCTTCCACTCTGAACTACCACTATCATCCCAACTTTCACCTACCTATTGCATTTCAAAGCCAACTTCTCCCTCATCCCCAAACCCTCACATTTATTTCTCATTCCCCTTTTGCCCACCTCCCCCGCTCATTCCTGATGAAGAGCTTATGCCTGAAACGTTAAGTCCCCTAATCCTTGGCTGCCACCTGATCGGCTGTGCTTTTCTCGCACCACCACACTTTTTGACACGAACCTACAGCATCTGCAGCCCTCACTGTCTCCTGCAGAAGAATTTAGACGGTCAGGATAGTCGGCAAACAACTGGGAGATGGGATACAACGTTGGAACGTGTGAGATCATGTACATTGGTAGGAAGAATAGCGGCATGAACTGTTTTCTAAATTGCGAGTAAATTTAGTGGTCGGACATGCAAAGAGACATTTGAGTTTTACTCCAGGAATCTTGCAAGGTAAACTTGCAGGTCGTTCGTAGTTAGGACGGCATTGCAATGGTGGTATTTATTTCAAGAAAGCTTGGATATAAAAGCAGTGATATACTTCTGAGACTGTGTCGGGCTCTGGCCAGACCTACTTTAAGTAATGTGAGTAGATTTGGGCCTTATATCTCAGGAAGGATCACTGGCCTTGTAGTGTATTCAGAGGAAATACAGGAGAATGTTCACAGGAATGAAAAGCTTAACATATGAGGAACATTTGAGGGTTCTGTGACCATATTTGATGGCTTTCGGAAGAATGTGGAGGGGAGTGGCTGGAGTTGAAACTTGCAGAATATTGAATGACCTGGACAGAGTGGAGCTATTTGTTCAGCGACTGTGAATTATGTTAATCTCCGTGGATTCTAATTATCCTAAGGGATTCTTTCCATCGTTTAATGATAAATGGGCTCCATTCAATGTGTCATCACACATTATGAGCGGGCACGTTACCAACATCACTAACGGGACCAGTGGCTCCGGAAAGGGGGCGGGCGGTAGGCAGAAGAGTTCAGAGCCTGAGAACATTGGACTGGAACGTTCCAACAATGGATCACAATCTGAGAATAGTAGACTGGAATGTGACAATAACGGACAGGAGTTTATCCTGGGGACTTTACTCGCTTTCTCGGCCTTGGATATCGTTAGCATCGCGGATCTAACATATCCGTTGGATTATTTAAGGTGGTTACTATCCCATCCTCGCTATATTTGGCGTTCCAAGTAAGTTATTCTATGTGTGCATTAAACCCGTTTGAACTGAATTTCTGCTCATGACATGCAAATTATGGAAAGGTGAAAGTCAACGTCTTCAGTTTCAGTCAAAAAATCCATCCATTATTAATTATAACGAGCAAATTACTATTTAGAAATTACTCATTGACATGCACGGAGGAAGCACACTCTTCTCAAATACCATAACCCTTTTAGTCCTGCACCGATTTACATTTCCACATCCGCCCCACTCAACAATCCTGCCCAATACCACCACTATCATATCCCAGGTTTCTGCTCAGCCTCAGTGCAACTTCTGAATACACCATAATCAGTGCCCTTCTTAAAACTGGATACATCTGTTTCAAATCTCTTTTAAGCATCTGTCCGTTAAAAATAATTGTACTTGAGGTGTTTACCTTGTTCCCTGCACAGACTCTGTCAGACAGGATGACAGCGTACTGTGCTCAAGTCATTTACACATAATTCGGATGCACAGAATAATAACCTGTTGACATATTATGAAGGAAGTTGATGCAATTGAAATGAAGCCATCATATTTGTGAGGAAAAAGCCCATCTGCTTGCCTCATGTCTTTTAGAGAAGACAATGTGTCATCCCTCCATGGTCAGGTCTCCGTGTCACGACAAACCCACATCAATTTGTTTTACTCTTTTCTGTCCTGTGAATTGGCTGAAACAGCCACTCAATTGAAGATAGGCATAACGTGCTCGCCTGACCAGGGCTGCACACATCCCGTGAACAAAAGCAAAGGGATCTCCCTTCTCTGCCTGGTTCCCATGTTTATACAGCTCAATTCAGTCCGTTCTCGAGAGTGAAGGCCACCTCCATAGACAGCTCCGGTGCTGGCGTTATTGATGCTGACATACATATGTAAGGAACTTGTAAATTCCCCATCAGACATAGTGCATAGAGAAAGAATGGCTCTTCACACCATAAGAAAAACTGCAGCGGGTACTTGAGGGAAAAGAATTCCTATGATTAAAAACATGAAAGTATTGTTGACGCAGTGCTTAGGGTTTTGTGGACAGATTTTCTCTCCTTTTTAAGATATAATCTTCCTGCCACAGAGAGAATGCAAAGAAGTTTCATCAGACACATCCCTGGAACGGTAGTACCATGAGGAGTTAATAAAGGTTAAACTGTCGTGCTGTGAGAGAATACGAGGGGATTACATTGAAACTTGAGGGTGATGAACAATAGCTCATAATGATATAAACAGACACTGAAAGATGATAAATTACATGTTTAGTTTTTTACTCAGGATACATGATTCTCGATAGGTTAAGTTCCTGTGAAGATACGTCCCTATCCCATCCCCACGCGCCATGTCTATTGAGAGAGGTGGACGTCCACGCTTGAATAAACTCTCACCACATTAATACAGTGCAGTTGATGTCTAATCGTGCACCGAATGTCACGTTCTCCACAATCCTGACAGCAGCCACAATACCTTCTTTCGAAAACAGCTTCTGACATTCTTGGAGAACATATGTCTCTCTTCTCTGAGATGGAATTTGCTTTTTTGAGATTTGAAACAAAACATTTTGCTTCCTTCCCTACTGCCAGCACGCCAGTCAAAGTGTCACGTGTTCCACAGGAAATAGAGCCACGAGGAACATTGTGTAGAGATCTCTGATTGCAGTTTCTGTTCCATTGGTTTGTCATGTTGGAGTATCAGTGACATCCTCCTGTTCCTGGATAAATGTCTCAAGGGGCTGAATGACCACCTCCTGTTCCCATGAGACAGGTCCATGGGTCTGATAGGACGATCGGACAATGTTTAACAGCACAATGTGCTGACCAGACGCCTTCTTTTCCTGATTAGCAGGCAGCAGGTTGGAATGGCTGCCTTCTTCTTGTTCAATAGTTTCGAAGGGCTGGTCGACCTCCAGATATCCGTGTGGAACCAGCTTGAGATGCCGAATGAGATCCTCTTTAAAATGCCCAGAGTCAGTCAGTACTGCTACATGAATGATAACGATACTTTCTCAGCACAAACTGAATGTTGTCCATGTCTTGCTGCACATAGGTACAGACTGGTGCAGGAGCTGGGGACGGGTGGTGGGCATAGTCATTGATGAAGCAGCTGAAGATATTTGTGTAGAGGAAGATAACCAGAGAATTTCCTGAAGAGATACCCAGGGACTGAGAGTTGTCGGCCACCAACCACAAACATCTTCTTTTGTGCTCTGCAAGACCCCAATCGAGTGGACGTTACATCTAGTCCCCACGAAGCTCAAATAAGTTGGCGCTTCCGATGCCATCCTCACTCAAATGCTGCCTTCTCATCAAGGGCATTCACTCTTTACTGAGCCCTGTGTTGAATTATTTTGTTCATATCATTAGGTGACGGTTAATGTATACGGAAATTTTTCTTCTCAAAGTGCGTAATGAACGTCAGGAAGTATCTGGTCTCGAGAGGCAGGGTAGCTAGGTCACTGAAGATATTTGAAGAGGAGGTAGATGGATTTTTGACCTGTCATAGAATTTAGTGGTGTGAAGAATTCAGCATTAAAGACGAGTCGATGCCAACAATAATTCAGCTATGGTCCTATATAACATCAAGGCAGTCTTGACCGTCCATATTAGTGAGTTCTGCTTCTTATGTCTTTAAATGCTGTAATTGGAAAATTAAAGGAGGTATTTTTTGAGAACGTTTTGTTATTGAATGTAGCAATCAGAGAGAAAAAAGTATTTTGTGAGCCATGCCTTGCTGAGGTATGGGGGCTGTATTCACACTGATTCTGTGTCTACATCATGACCAATAAATGAAGAAAAAGTTGTAGAGAGGAGGAAAACTTTAGATTCCAAATAACTTTGTCCAACACATACCGAACTGCGTGTGACAGTCTTGACGGACTGAATGATAACCTTTCTTACGGGAGACTAGTTATTTGGAGTAAGTGACCTCCATGTGCTCCTGTGAATGAGTATTAAGGGTTTGAATGAAACGTAGGAACATAGTTCTGAGGATCAGGAGTTGGTTATTAGACATTTGTTTCTTCTCGACCAGGCACTAAGATTGTAGATGATCTGATTCTGGTCTCAGCAGTACTTTTCTGTCCGCATATCATTTTCGTACATTGACTTGGCTGTCAACTGTTTAAAAAACACAGCTTTGAATAAGTGCAAACACCCAGGCACCACAAACCTCTTGAGGGTCGAATTCTGACTTGTACTTCTTCCCATTTGTGAATGTCTCACTCATGCTCTGACCAATGTTTGAGTGTCAACGATGTTTTTTTCCAGTCGCACTCCTCCACTGGTAACCACAAAGTTTAATTGTAAAAGTTTTAGTGATTTGGCCAATAATATAGGTCTCAGACTGGGTCATTTTCCAGTAACAAATGTGAGGCACAGATGGTTGAGCTCATAACAAATAGTAAAATGATTCACTGACCCAAATTCTATTCTGTCCTGGAAGTAATTCTGCTTAATCAAGCTGCTGATAATGGGATTTCGTCACAGAACAGTTCAATTTCGCAGAATCCACTTTATTTCAAGAAATGGAGAGATTCCAATGAATCCTAATCAGGAATCCTTCACGAGTGTTAAAGGTGACTGAGGGATTTTCTGCTCCCAGACTTGCTTCTCAGGAAGAACGAAGTAAGGGAGAGGGATCAATAGGCTGCTGCTTCACAGGCATATAAGACCTGTATCCCTCTCTGTGTTAGAATATACAATCATGTGAACTGGACACAAAACTGGACCATGTGCATTCTCCTTGAACATTCTCTTGAATATATGATTATGAACTATGTGCACATGCATCATTGCTGTTGTCCTTTCCAGTACCTTTCAATAGTCAAAATGTCCCCGCTTTGTAATTTGAGACCATGCTTAAAAGCGTCATCATAATTTTTAAAAATGATTGATATCTTCATAATGTGTGTGTTAATATCAATACTTCTTAATAATAAAAGGTATTCGCTACCTTTAGTCTCCCTGAGAAGAGAATATATTTATCCAGCTGATGCACTTTCAGAAATGTATTGATGGGTCAATAATGAGGCAGAAGTGTTAAACACTAAGCCACTGTGCCGCCCAAAAAAAAGAAGGTCGCCCGAGCGGGTACTCGAACCTTGGGCCCTCAGATCAAGAGTCTGATGATCTACCGACTGATAAACAGAAACCAATCCACCCTCTAAACCTGTCCCACATTGCCACTGACTGTTTCAATCAAGGATGTGTCAAACTCGGCTTCCGTTCCTGGCTTGGGAAGGGAATACCAGATCGCATAATACCACACGAGCATCGATATTACGTTTAATAATTTATTTTATGTTTGTCAACATCATTCTCTTGCCTTCTCGCTAGAACCCTTGATCCCCTAATAAATCAAAAACGTGTCGATTGGTGTCTTAGTGACACTAACGTCTGTGTCTCCGTGTGTGAATGTGTGTGTGTCTATGTGGTTGTTGTCTGTCTTTGTGTGTGAGCGTATTTCTGTCTGTATATCAGCCTGTGTGTTTCTATCTGTGTTTGGGTCTATTTCTGTGTGACTGTATGTGTATCTGTGTGCCTCTCTGTCCTTGGATGTATTGTGCATGTTCGCATATGAGGTATTTTCCCCAACAGGTCTGTGTATTTCTGTGTCTGCATCTCTGCAATGCGGTATCTGTTCTTTTTGGAGTGAGAGAGCCGACGTTGCAATAGACAGTGGTTTTAAAGGGAAAATTGCCCTCGTTTGATATTTATCCTTACTTGGTCGGTCGGACGTGCATGTTTGAGAATGTCCACATTAAACATTCCGGTCTTCTCTGACTCGTGCCAGGGTCCTCGCACATGGCGGGAAAAGGGGATGAGAGAACTGATTCTGGGCAATCTACCACCCGGCTTGGCCATTTCTGTCCTCGTACAGGCTGTTTCTCCAGGAATGGGAAAAAAGGGAGGGAAGGGTGAGCCTGTACAGAATCGTTTTGAGTGGATCTTACAAATCAGCCTGTACAGAATCGTTTTGAGTGGATCTTACAAATAGCAAGGAGAAGATAACATTGGTGTTTTAAACATCCAAACCCAAACTGTTGCACAAAGCCTGTGCATTTTATGGTCTGCAAATTAGGTACGCAAGATTTGTGGGTGCTGTCGTCGTATTGAATGATCTCAAGTTGCATCTGAACTATGCTAATGCTGTGAAAAGTAGATTCCATAAACATGTATGATGCTGGTTGAAGATTATGCTGTAAACCAAACTGCAGACGAAGCTATTCAGGATTTGGTGTTGCGTCGTCAAAAGCACTGATGACTTAACTTGCTCTAAATTAATTTTTGAGAAAACGTGACATTAATTATTTGCATTTTACATGGTGTCTGCATTCAATATAGAATTCTTAAACTTTATGGTCAAACATCATGGAAGTCCCGAAGCTAGAGGGTCAAGTTAGCTCCAGTGGATTAGGAAAGTACAGTATAACATTTAGTAGTAGACAAACACTGGTTGTTAGAGTCATAGAGTCCAACAGACCGGAGACAGGCCTATCGGCCCAGAATGTTTCTTTCTGACCAAAATGCACATCCACAGTAGACTCATTTCCCTGCCATTGCACATATCCTCTGTACCTTTCATATCCGTGCATTTTTCCAAATGCCTTTTAAATGTTGTTAATGTACTCGCTCAAACCAGATCCGCTGGCAGCTAATTCCATATGCTTACCAGCCCCTGTGTAAAAAAAATCAAATTGCTCCTGAGGTTCCGTTTTGTTCTTTCTCCTCTGATCTTAAACAAATGCTCTCGAGTCCATGATTGCACAAACCGGGGAAAAAGATTGCATGCATTCACCGTATCCATGTCTGTCATGATCTGTACACTCCTATACGGTAATCCCCTGTCTCATACACTCGAAGGTAAAACAAGTCCGAGCTTGTGCAACCACTCCCTATAACTCAGACCGTTGAGTCCTTGGTATCATCTTTGTAAATGTCTCCTTCATTCTTTCCAGTTTAATAACATCCTTCCAAGAACAAAGTGAACAAAACTAACTATAACGCCGCAGGTTCAGCCTCACTAACATCCTGTACAACTGCAACATGACTAACACCAAAGGAAAGGAAAGTGATTTAATGATAGTTAGCATAACAACTAAAACTTTACATTAATCATCAGATGTGACTTGAGAAAAATTACAGATATTGTAGAAATCTGAAAATTCACAGAAGTTTAAGATTCAGAAATGGACGGCCATTAAACTGATAAGGAAACCAAAAAGAGGACATGCAAGCTAACAAACAGGAACACGAATGCTGCATAAATCTAGGATCAATATTTTAAGAAAAACAAAATTAAAGCAAAGCCAAATTTAGAAATATGTAATCGGGAGAGGAAAATTTATTGTGGAGAACAGGGAAATGGCTAAGAAAATAGCCGTTTACTTTGCATCTGTCTTCATCGAGGAAGAACAAGGAAACTCTGAGAAATACCACGTGACCATACAGGTCTTGTAGAACTCAAGACATAACGACAATTTATATCAGTAACGATGCAGCATTTGAAATTGTAGGTGCATTGAGCATTACTAATTCTGACAAACTGGTTATAATTCAAATTAAAACGTCAGAAACATGTCAGCAAAAGGAGAATTAATTGCACTGTCGATTACTGTGTTTTATTTTCCTGTACATTGTGCAAAGGCCAGAGGGCATTGGAGGTAAATGGAAGCTATTAAATATCAAAGTTTGTGAGAAGATTTGTAGCTCGGGTGCTCGTTGCTGTGGTTCTGTTCGCCGAGCTGGAAGTTTTTGTTACAAACGTTTCGTCCCCTGTCTCGGTGACATCCTCAGTTCTTGGGAGCCTCCTGTGAAGCGCTTCTGTGGTGTTTCCTCCGGCATTTCAATGGTGAATCACAGGGATCTGTGCTGTGCCCTCTATTATTTGTGATTCGGAGGTGATGGTGTTGAATTGGTGGGGAAATTGTTAAAACTCACACAACGCCATGTTATAGTCCTACAGGTTTATTGGAAGGCAATAGCCTTCGAAGCGTACAAACAACTGATGATGAAGCAGCGCTGAGAAAGCTCTTGCCTCCGAACAAACCTTTTGGTCTGTAACCTAGTGTTGTGTGATTCTTAAATTTATTCTCGGTATTCATAAATGATGTAGATGTGAATGAGGAGGGGGGGTGGGGGAGTGTGATAAATGAGTTTGTGTTCAATACAAAGATGGGCGGATAGTTGACACTGACGAGGAAGATCTGATTTTATAGGACGATACGGATGGAATGGTCAGATGGGCAGATCAATGGCAGATAGAACGTATTTCTGAAAAATATGTGATGATGCACTTTAGAGTAAGAAACACACGGGGGGAAGTGGAAATGAATGCCAGCACACAAGGAAGCTCAGAGGGTTCTTCTCCACAGATTGCGAAATGTGAAGAATGTGATTGCATTGAAAATGGTGCAGGAGAGATTCATCAGAATCTTCCCTTGGATGGAGCATACCAGGAATGAAGAGAGGTTGGATAAGGTTAGGTTTGTTTACGTTGGAGCAGAGAAGGATGGCACGCACGTGATTCAGAAGGTTAAGATTACGGGTGGCATGGATAGATGGATAGGCAGCAGATATGACTTATAGTCAATGGGCCAAGAACAAGAAAGCAAACGATTAAAGTGAACCCTTTGAGGTTTAGAGAGGATTTGAGAATTATTTTTTACTCAACGGGTGTTGGACTCTGGAATGCAGTTCCTGAGAGGAAAGTTGTCTCGGACATCTCATAACCATTAATAAGAGATGTGGAAAAGGATTGGATGAAAAATGTTATTCGAGAAAAGGATTTATGATCTTCTTTTTGTATTATTCTGTTCAAACTTCGAGGTCCATGCAAGGCAGTGAATTCTGAAGCCAGAAGTCATTACTGCAAATGATACCTCATCAGCGGATTATGTTCGGAATGTCGACTCTCGCACGCCTCGGATGTTGCCTGACCAGCTGTGCTTTCCCAGCAACATACGTATTGACTTTGATTTCCAGCATCAGCAGCCCTTAGACATTGAATCTTCACAGTATGGAAGCAGGCCATTTGGCCCAACAAGACCACACCGACTCTCTAAAGAATATCATACTCAACCATATTCCCCTGCTCTATGACTTTGCATTTCGCCTGACTAATGCATCTAAACTTCACAACCTTAGACTGTGGGAGGAAGCAAGAGCACCCGGAGGAAATCTCCAGAGACACGAGGAGGATGTGCAAACTACACACAGACAGTTGTCCGTGGATGTAAGCGAACCAACATCCATGACGCTCTGAGGCAGCAGTGCTAACCACTGAGCAACGTGCCGCCCTTATTTGCTCATAATACTGGAAATGGGATTGGCACAATGGCCAGTGTACATAGACTCACCAAGTGGGTAGCTGTAACATCGAAAATGATCTGGATCTTCTTGTACACCCAGTCACTAAGAGCAATATTACATGACCAGAAAACAGTAAGGAAGATAAATAATGTGTTAAGCATTAATTACGATGGATGTGAGTACAAGAGTATGGGTGTGTTACTACAGGTGAACAGGTTGGTGCGATCTCATCTCGAATATTGTGCACATGTTTGCAGTTTTTATCTCCTTACGTAATAAAGGGGAAAACTGTCATTCAGGGTGGGCTGTGAAGGATGACCAGAATGATCGCTGGGATGACAGGTTTGTTGTGGGAGCAGCGTTTGGGTCTTCTGGGTCTGTGTTCCATGGGGTTTAGGAAAATGAGTGGAGATCTCAAGGCAATATATAGAATATTGTCAGGGCGAGACAGATTGGAAGCTGGGATGATAGTTCTCCTGGCTGGGGCATCTAAAAAAACGGGCTACCGTATTACCTACTGGCAGGGCACTCTGCATTGAGATGAGCATAAATGTCTGCACTCAGAGACGGTTAAACTGGGAAATTCGCACCACATAATGCTGTCACAAACAAGGCACTGAATATAAATAATAATTTTTAACTCCATAGGAATGGGGAGAGAGCAAGAGTATGGTGTGGAGATAGAGGATCAGTCATCACAACATTGAATTGGGTAGACAATTCCATGGACCAAAGTGATTACTGCAGTTCGTATTTTTATATTTTTCTGACAATTAATCACAATGACGGATATGTACACTGTGTGGAAAAAGTGAATTGAGTGGATGTTTGGTATGAATTAGAATAGGAGATTTTCAATATGTTGAATGACCTACACCTTTCCCGATGTTTCTCTGCAGTCTGTGCGAAAGCTCTGTTAATGTTGCCACAAGCTCTTAGGTGTCGTGAAGGAGGTCTCTGCACGGTTGACAGGACTATGTTTCCCATTCCCTATTCCAATATTGAGGATGGGGATGGGTGTGCTCTCCGGTTTTTTTCCTTTAAAATCTTGGAGCAGTTTGATAAAATTGAGTGCATTACTTGGCTGATTCTGAGACCGTTGGGTGTTTATCACGCTGTGTGTCTGGTGTCACTTTTAGGTTAGACCAGGAAAGCACGTAAAATTTGCTTCCTGAAAGTTGGTGAAGCAAAGGTCCATGTTACTTATCCCAGATTTTAGATCTCAGCATTTTATTAACTGCTTTTACTTTCCACCAGCTGCCAGAGCATTAGCCGGGTCTGGATTAAACATCCAGTGACATTCCCACCACAGCAACATCTCCCCATGGGGAGCTTACGGAAAGCACACTGAGCAGTTGTGCTTTCTGCTGCTTGACAGTTCTGTCAAAAAAAAAACAACTTAAATTATTTTGACTATCGTGATGAGACTGAAAGTTTGATAATTGGTCAGGTTGTAATTATTCTCCACTTAGGGAACTCGACATTGTTCAGAAATGGTGATTGAGAGTGTGCTGCTGGAAAAACACAGCAGGTCAGTTAGCATCTGAGGAGCAGGAAAATCGACGTTTTGCGCCAGGGTCCTTCATCAGAAATTAGGCCACCTTCTCCTCCGTCCCACCTCAGAGTTTATCTCTCCAACCAGGGGCTCCCAACCTCATTCTTGATGAAGGGCTCCGGCCCGAAACGTCAGCTTTCTTCCTCCTCAGATGCTTCGCGACCTGCTGTGCTTTTCCAGCAATACACTCCCAAGGCCGATCTCCAACATTTGCAGTCCTCACTGTCTCCAGGTTGATTTTAAACTTACTGCTAAGCATGTTCCAAGGATGCCTACCTTGAAGAAGTTTTCCTCCTCTGTCGACAACGATCTCAGTGAGTCCCTCTCTCACTGTACTCCCCATGTCCTCTCCTCTGCCCTGTAGCCTCTCCGACCTATTAACTTTAACCCGACCTCCTACAAGCACTCTAAGCTAAATTGTTCCCAGCACTATCCACCTCCAATTTATCTCTCGTCCCCCAAGGAGGAGTGTGTTTCCCTCTGTTTCTCTCACGATTAAGCGATCTGTAGTCTTAATTGATGCAAGTCTTATATAGTTTTAGTACCAAACAAGTTCTGCATCTTATGTTAGCGTTCTCTTTCCGTGCATTGCTGTAGGGATTGGGTTTAAAAGCAAGGAGTTCATGTTGCAGGTGTATAGGGTGCTAGTGAGGCCACACCTGGAGAACTGCGTACAATTCTGCTGTCCTTACTTGAGAAGATATACTGGAATTAGAGACGGTGCAGAGTATGTTTCCCACGTTGGTTCTGGTGCTGAGGTGGTTTGGTTATGAGGAGAGAGTTAGTAGACACTGATTATATTCACGGAAATTCAGAAGAATGAGGGGGAATCTTATACAAAATATAAAATTATGAATGGAAAATATAAGGGACTTCCTCGCCCACAGGATTGTTAATCATTGCCCAGTCAAGTAGTTGACATTACTTCACTAAACGTTTTTAAAGCGATGATAGATACTTTTAAAACAATAAACGAATGAAGGGGTTAGGTGAGAGAGCGGGTAAGTGGATCTGAGTCCACGAAATGATTAGCCATGATCTTATTAAATGGTGGATCAGTCTCGAAGATAGAGATGGCCTGCGCTTAGTTCTTACGTATGGCGCTCCATGTTGGACAGCGTGATAGAGGGGCTTTGTCACAAAGCTTTGTAACTCGTTCAAGAACAATTGTTGGCGAAACTAAATAGGTGTGGCGCATCTATGAAGTAAAGACAGAGTTAATCTTTCAGGCACAATGATAAATTTTTAATACTACTAGTTTATCCTGCAATGTTTTGTTTTTCTTCAGAATTCCAGTATGCTCAGTTCTTAGCTTTATGAAAAGATTGCTCTGTTTATTTCTGGAGGAACTCAGCAGATCTGGCACCATCAGCGGAGACAGAGAAACAGAGAGTTATCGTTTGAAGTCTAGTATAACTCTTGTTCAGAAGTGGAAAGGATAGGAAAACGTGCTTTTTAATACCGTCACAGCAGCGGAGGAGGGAGTGATTGGAAACAGTGTTTGTGTATGTGCAGTACAAAAGTCAAACGGGTTTTGTAATTGTGGTGACAGCGAGCAGATGTCAAATACGTGTAACGTGAGATGAGAATCGGGGAACTGGATTCATTTCCTTGAAGGCAATATAAACAAGACAAGGTCACAGGGACACCGCGAAGTAGAATGTGTGAAAGTGCACAAAAGCCATGATGATGTCAGCCTGTGAAGTTATGAAATTGAATATAAACTTCTACAGGGTGTAACGTACCAAAGCGTAAAGTGAGGAGTTACTCGTGCTTGAGTTGTGCTTCATTGGAACATTGCAGCACCCCAGGAACGAAAAGTTAGCTTCAGTGCAAGGTGAGTTATTGAAATGAGAAACAATACGAATGTCAGTGTTATTTCGACGGACAGAGTTGATGCGTTCCTCAATGCATTTTATGTTTGCTTTCCCCAATGTAAAGGAGACTGCATTGTGAGCAGCAATGACAGGAGACTGGAATGAACGAATGCAAGCAAAATAATGCTTCATCTGGAAGATGTATATGGGGTTGCTCAGAAATGTGGAATGAGTCAGCGATCTTTTCAAATATCTGGCGTTGTTTCGTCTTCGAAACGGACTACATAGGGGCCTCCCCATCAACAACTTCAGTCGTGCTTTTTTAACAGTTTTAAAATCTATTTAGTCACAGTCATTTCCCCGCATCCGAACAACAGTTTCGAGGTAAATGTTCGTTTGTCACATATGCACATGCTTGCTCCAAACTGCTTTGCTTTATTTCAATTGCAATTTACAATATACTCCGTAACTTCCTTGTTTTCATACTCTATGCTTCTGTTCAGAAACACAAGAATCCACGAAGCCTACATCACAGCAATTTCAATTTGCCTGGTCAACTGTAATTTTCTGTCTTCTGCATTCCTTGCTCCTTAACCGGGACGTGGGGGTGGTACTGGTTACGTTTGCCATTCTTCTGAGGCCCCCGCTGACAACAGAGGTTTCTGAAATACCACTAACAATACCTCCACAACCTCCTCAGCTATATGCTTCGAAATAGGGGGTGAAAACCATCTGGTCTGGGTCAATTATTCACATTCAGACTTCTCGGCTTCACTAGCACCTTCTCTGAAGTGGCGGTCTCTTCACTCTTCTCTGTGCCCTATCCATCCTAAAGTTCTGGCAGGCTGCTGATATCTTCCACTGTGAAGTCTGATGCAAACTATCAATTCAAACCCTCTTGCCGTTTCTTTCTATCCCACGAACTACTCCAGGCACATTTTCTAGCAGTATAATATTTGATCTTGTTTCCCTGTTTACATCTAAAAAAAATCTCTTGGAATGTTCTGTTATGCTATTAAAAGCTGACCGTCCTATTGTCTCTTCTGATTCCTATTGCATTCATTAGCTATCCTCCACCGTCATACCAAATTGTATGAGTTGCGTGAAGTAGAAGATAAATTGTTGTGCCTTTGTAACCAGTGAGTTCACATGAAGAGTCCGTTCAGGCGCTGGTGCCTACACCGCCTGGGAATCTTCAGAATCTTACCCAGGTGCGGGATCCCGGACGAACCTCTAAGTTTACTGTCCTGGAAAATAAATCGACTCGAATCAAATGTAAGCGAGAGCAAAGTAAAGGTTTTATTTCGGACTCTGCAGGGTCGATTCAATGCATTTGGCAAAATGCCTCATGTAAGCGTTGTTTGAATAACTATCACATACTCTCTTTATACTATACTTAACTTTTCCTTATCATATTTCAAGGCCAAGAGCTTGGAACTTTCGAGCTCCTTTCCACATATGGAGTTGTTTTTGCTCATTCCTTGGCTGTTGACATGATATTTTACTGTCGTTGTAATTCCTTACTATCGGTTTAACCTTTACATTTTTTCTGTCTGTCTGTAATGCTTCGTAAAGTATTCTTTTCCGTATTTCACAATCGATGTTAATTTTGCATTACACCTGGCAAATTAATTCGAAACTGCTTCTGCACTATTTCCAGTTTAATAACATCTGACCTGTATAGCAACGTGACCAAAACTGAACCCGATTCTTCAAGTACAGCATCGCCGATGTCTTATATAACTGCAAAATAATCTCCCAACTTCTGTGCAGCGTTCCCTGACTGATGAATGCCAGTGCGCCAAAATCATTCTTCACTGCCCTGCCTACTGGTGAGTCCACTTTCAGATAAACATGTATTTGATCGCCAACATACTTCTGCTCCACTCCTTGAGGCCCTACCATTTACCATGAAACTCCCACCTCGATTTTACTTCCCAAAATTCAAGATCTTACATTTACCTATATTGAACACCATTTGCTATTTGTCGGCCTACTTACCCAGCTCATCAAGGCCCTGCAGCAGTGTTTGGTAATTTTCCTCACTGTTACAATATCACCTATTTTAGTGCCATCCGATAACTTACTAATCATGCCTTATAACATTCACATTCAAATCATGGATATAGATCACAAGCAGCAATGGGACCAGCACCGATCCCTGAAACAGTCCACTGGTCATAGGCCTCCAGTCCGACAAGGAATCTTCCATTAGTACCCTCTGTTTCTTACCATGTCGACAATTGGGTGTCCAATTTGCCAGCTCCACCTCAATTCAATGTGAGCTATGCTGCAGTGCAGTCTACCGTGTGGATCCTTGACAAAGGCCTGACTGAAATCCATATAGACCAATCCTACCGCCCTGCCCTGGTAAATATTCTTTTTCACTTTATCAAAACCTCTAATAAATTTGTATGGCATGGTCTTCCACTCACAAACCATGCTGACGACTCCTTAACAAACCTTGTCTAACTAATGACAGCAGTAAATGGTATGTTGTCCTTCAATGTAAGATGTTTCAAGTACCTAAGTGAATTCATGTTCCTGCAATTGTAAAGTCGTGATGAAATAGTAATTGAGGCACTGTGCACTGATTTGATCTCCTTGATAAGGAACGATGTCCTCACCGCAGAAACGGATGATGGTACTATGAGGAGATCGTAGAGAAACTGATTGTGTAATCTGTAATGCTGTGAGAGAAGATGATACGCTTGCATTGAAACCTGAGGGTGAGACACGATCACTTATTTCCGAAAGAGGTATTGATAGGGTGAGAAATTCGATACTTGACTGATTGATGTCATTTATTGTCACATGTACCAATATATAGGGAGAAGGTTTTTCTGTGATAGGTACAGACGTACCATAGCAAGCAATGACATACAGATCATACAGAGAAAATAAACTTAGACAGAGGAAGGCAGATAGATGACATTGCACAAGATGTGCACAAGACGAGATTAACATGAGCAAGATCACCATTATTTGAAGTTAGATAGTCCATCCATCTGTCTTATAGGGCATTCCTAATAATTTACATGCCTCAATGAACTCTCCCCATATGAATGTGCAATTGGTGCGTGATACAGCAATGAACGTCATGTTGCTCACAGACCCTGACTGCAGGCACTATACCTTCCTTCTGAAACAGTTAGTCATTCCCACCAGCTTCTGACCTCCATACGGAACACCAGACTGTTTTACCGGAAGTAGAAGATGCCTTCTTGAAACTTCATAGGAAACATTTGGCTTCCCTCCTTACTGCCAGAAAATCACGTGAAAGTCTCATGTACGTACTACGAGCAATGGAGGCATGAGGAAGAATGTAGAAGAGTCTATCTGCGCAGCCTCTGTTCCAATCCTTTGTCATGTTGGGACATCAATTCCTTCATTCTTTCCTTGTACAAGTGATTGAAGAGAATGAAAGACTTCCTCCTGCTCCTGTGCCTGTGATTCAATTCACTGAATGGTTTGTTCCTTGTCCGTTTGCAAAAGGCGAATGTCCTCATTGAGTTAACACTGTTTCCTGTTTATCTGCTCGATGTGCTGGCTAGTGTGATGACGCTATAAGTTAGTTTCTCCTGGTTCCTTTTAAGAGAGAGAGATTGAACAAGAGGTGTCAAGCTGGCTGGCTAACACTACTTGAGTAAACACCTTGTGAAGCCTTGGGTTTATTTTAACCCAAATTGAAAGGATTTGGTCAGAGATCATAGATTAGTATTTCTGGGTTTTGGTTTGTCAGTAACGTCAGAGGTTATTGGAGTCTTAACAGAGTTGGCGGCTTAAGTGAATATCCCCTGGCTGCTACGCTATCTGAATTTTCTGTGGATGCTGTTTCGTTTTCCTTTTCATAGAGTCATAGACATGTACAGCATGGAAACAGACCCTTCGGTCCAACCCGTCCATGTCAACCAGGTATCCCAACCAAATCTAGTCCCACCTACCAGCACCGGCACATATCCCTCCAAACACTTCCTATTCATATACCCATCCAAATGCCACTTAAATGTTGCTATTGTATCAGCCTCAACCACATCCTCTGGCAGTTCATTCCATCCACGTACCATCCTCTGCGTGAAAAAAGTTACCCCATTAGGCCTCTTTTATATCTTTCCCCTCTCACCCTAAACCCTCTAGTTCTGGACTCCCCCACCCCAGGGAAAAGACTTTGTCTATTTATCCTATCCATGCCCCTCTTAATTTTGTAAACCTCTATAAGGTCACCCTTCAGCTTCCGGCGCTCCAGGGAAAACAGCCCCAGCCTGTTCAGCCTCTCCCGGTAGCTCAGATCCTCCAACCCTGGCAACATCCTTGTAAATCTTTTCTGAACCCTTTCAAGTTTCACAACATCTTTCCGATAGGAAGGAGGTGAGAATTGCACGCAATATTCTAACAGTTACCCCTTCCTCTGACAGCACTTTTGGTATACACGATTGAAATAGTAGGTCGTAAGATCCCTTCTAACTCTTGCCTCTTCTCACCTTCAAACTATACTCTCTATATTTGGACTCCTGTGTCCCGAGAAAAGGACCTTGACTATTTAGCCTATCCATGGTCCTCCTGATTCTATAAATCTGCATAATGTCCGGTCAAACTCTGACATGCCAGTGGTAAAAAAAAACTTCTCAACCAATTCAGCCGTCTCCCTGTTCCTCAAACCCTCCAGTCCTGGAGCATCCTTGCAAATCTATTCTGCATCCTGTCAAGTTTCACAAAATTCTTCCTTTGACAGAGCGAATAGAAGTGTATGCAGTATTCTTAAAATGACCTCATCAAAGCCCTGTATAGGGGCAACACGTTGTCCCAACTCCTATATTCAATGTTCTGCATAATTAAGGCAAGCATGTCAAACGCGTTCATGACCGTGTGTACCTGCAAGTTCCCTTTGAAGGAATTGTGTTCCTGCAGCCACATTCTCCTCCAACAGCCCTTCTTTACCTTACCAAGATACAAAACTTCACATTTATTGAAATTAATCTTCCTCTGCTACTGCTTAGCTCGTTGGCCGATCTGATTTTCGTCCTGTTGTATTATCAGATATTCCTTTTCACTCTCCACTGTATCTCCTCTTTGATGTAAATTGTCAACTTACTAGCCATGTCTCCGATGTTCACATTGAAATCCTTCATATCAATGTTGAACATCAATGAAATCACCACTGATTCTTTTGGCACATCGCTGGTCACAGGCCACTGGTATGAAAAACAACCCTTTACATACAAACCAATATTGAATCAAATTCGTTGGCTTCCTTTGGATCCCATGTTAATTTACCTTACAAATCGGTCTCGCAGTCAGAGCATTATGAACATCTTGAAGGTCCATACAGATAATCTCTGCTGCACTGCCTTCATCTCGCTCCTTTCTCACCTCTTCAAAACGTCAATCAAGTTAATGACACATGGTTTCCATCACACAATGCCATATTGTCTATCGCTAATCAGTCCTTCTCTTTACAAATGAAGTTAAATACTATCCATCAGAATCCAGTCCAGCACCTTATCCAATGCTGAGGTCAGTCTCATGGTTCTATAGTGCTCTGGCTGTTGAGACACTGTTTCGTTTTCTCGTTCCACTCCTCCACTGGTCACAGTAAATTTCATGTATAACCTTACTGGTGATGTGGCTGATGATGTCGGTCTCACATTGGGTCAGGATAACTTTCAGCAACACACACATACGTTTGATGACAAACTGAGAAAATACAATATCTCTGCAGTGTTGACGTGAAAGAGATTTTCCAAATATTAGTTGCAATCATGACAATAGGAAATATTGATAGATAGTCCAAAATGTTATTCTGCCTCCTCATTCATTCTGCTCACAAAAGTTGCTGGCAATGAGACTTCCTCCTGGAATAGTTATATTTGTTTGAATTCCATTTATTTCAGGAAGTGGAGAGATTCCGATGAATTCTGTACAGAAATCTTCCAGAAATGGTAAAAATGACTGACTGTTTTTATTTTTTGTTGTGATGAAAAACAAGAAAGGTGAAGAAGTGCAATATGCCTTTCTTTCTGAGGCAAATTACATTTTCTCCCTCGTTGAGTTGAATCATATAATAATGTTATCTGGCCTCAAAATGAACAACTTGATGTCGGATTGAAAATTGTCCGAACTATGTCCCTATCACATTTCCTGCGCTATGTAGGTCAGTCAATGCTGTTGTCATACACAGAGCCATTTCCGTCGGAGAAAATGGAAATAATCGAACTAAAGATGAGTTATATGTGCCAACCTCATTTAAAAATAGAACATTTAATGTCTTTAGAATACTTCTATTGGAATGAATGCGTCTTATCATGTAAGAAATACAGAAATTTCCGATAAAAGTCACCAGGGCTGGCAACATCCAAATGCTTTTTAAATTCTGTAATTGTACCAGCCTCCACCACTTCTTCTGGCAGCTCGTTCCATACATGCATCTCTTTCTGCGTGTAAAGACTGCCGCTAAGGTGCGTGTAAAACGTTTCTCCGCTCACCTTAACATGTGCTCTCTATTTGTGGCCATCCCTACGGTGGGGAAAGCAAAGGTAAAAATCACACAACACCAGGTTGTAGTCCAACAGGTTTAATTGGAAGCACACGAGCTTTCGGAGCGATGGTCCTTCATCAGGTGATGAAGCGTCGCTCCGAAAGCTAGTGTGCTTCCAAATAAACCTGTTGGACTGTAACCTGATGTTGTGTGATTTTTAACTTTGTACACTCCAGTCCAACACCGGCATCTCCAAATCGTGGGGAATACAGATTCACTTTTCGAACAATTCACGCACTATATCATTTTTTAAACCTCTACAAGGTCGAAATTCGACTCTAATCAGCACGAATTGATGTGTTTTCAGTAATCTCGGGCCTAAATTTTGAAACGCAATACTGAAAACTCTTCCTTCTCCATCAAATCACAATTATAAGTTCATTCTAGTCACCGTGTTCAGACATATTATGATACAGCTCTGTGGCATTTGAACCTCGTCCTTTGGGCCCAGAAGTAAGGATGCTATCACCACGTGGCATTATCCCTTAAATCTGCAACATTATTCTCCTGTGTTTGTTCATTAGCCTGCACTGGCATCATGCGACATACCTCCGCAATAGGCAGGACTTGAATTCAGATATTCAGGTCTAGAGCTACAGACACTACCACACAAGTTCAGGAAATGGTATCAAATCCTGAACTCTGGGTTAGAGGCAGAGGCACTACACATTACACAAGGCCAAACGACGCCCAGATTTTGCGTCACGTTTCCAATGCCAGCTTTCATCTCGGCATGGATTCAGTAAAATCTGGTTAACTTTACTGAATTACACAAAACAAATTCAAAGTATAGGCCTCAACTGTAGAATATTGAGTGCATTTGTTTTGCAACTGAGATAAACGTTTAGAGGGTGACAATATAATCCCCGTTTTCAAGAAAGAGAAGTGGCATATTTCTGCGAATTTCAGACGATCCAGTCTTACGTTTGTGGCGGGAAAATGATTGGAGTGGATTCTGAGGGACTAGAAATATGATTATAGGAAAACTATAGTTCGATTAGAGTTCGTCAGTCGGTTTTGTAACTGCGAAGGTCATGCCTCACAGACCATATCAAATTCTTTGAGGATGTGACAAAATACCTTGATGAAGATAGAGCAGTGAATATGCTGTACATGGATTATTGCAAAACGTCTCATCCGGTTCCCCATAGTAGGCTCATTCAGAAAATAAGGAGAAAGTGAGAACTGCAGATGTTGGAGATCAGAACTGAAAAATGTGTTACTGGAAAAGCGCAGCAGGTCAGGCAGCATCCAATGAGCAGGAGAATCGACGTTTCGGGCATAAGCTCTTCTTCAGAACTCAGCTCATTCCTGAAGAAGGGCTTATGCCCGAAACGTCGATTCTCCTGCTCCTTGGATGCTGCCTGACCTGCTGCACTTTTCCAGCAACACATTTTTCAGCTCTTTCAGAAAATAAGAATGTATGGGAAACGGGAAAAGTTGGCTGACTGGGAAGAAAATTGACTGGACCATAGAAGACAGAGTGTGATGGTAGATGACATTATTCCGACTGGAATAATGCCAACGTCCAGTCGTGTTCCACAATGGTCTATTCTGGGACATCTGCCCTTTGTGGTTTCCATAAATGACTTGGATGAGGACGTGAAAGGATAGATTGGTATGTTTGCCGATGACAGTGAGGTTGGATGGGTTGGAGGGCTGTGGTAGATTACAATGGGACATTGATAGGATGCAGAAATGGGCTGAGAAGTTGCAGATCGAGTTCAACCTGGAGAGTTGTCAAGTTATTCACTTTGGTAGGTCGAATTGGAATGCAGATTACAGAGTTAAAGGCAGGATACCTAGCGTGTGGAGGAACAGATGCATCTTGGATTCCATGTATATAGATCCATCAACGTTGCCAGGTATTTGATAGGGTTGGTAAGAAGGCATATGGTCGGTTACTCTTCAAATCCAGAGGATTGAGGTTAAGAGCAATTAGGCTATGTTGCGGCACTGCAGTGCACTGGTTAGACAACAATTGGAATTCTGTGTTCAGCTCTAGTCTCCTCATTATAGGAACGATTTGGAAACTTCAGAGAGCGTGCAGAATAGATTTACCAGGATGCGACGAGGACACTAGGGCAATTTCTTCTGAAGAATGTTTGAGAGAGCTCGGGCTTTTCCTCATTTGACCGAAGAAGGATAAGAAATGAGTAAACATAGGTGTAAAAGATGATGAGTGGATAGCCAGAGACTTTTTGTTTTCCTTCACAGGATATGGCAATTAAAAATGGGTATAAATTTATGGTCATTAGAGGAAGGTTTAAGGGATATCTCAGATTTAAATTCTTCACAGAGAGAGTCCTGTGTGCGTCGGCTAGACCACCCAGCAGTTGTTGCAGATACATTAGCGACATTTAAATGACTCTAAAATTTCACAAAGAAGATAGGAACGAAGTGTGTGTACGTTAGTCGAATCATCGAGTAGGAAAGATGTCAGCACAGTATCGAAGGACGAAGGGCGTGTACTGTTCTATGTTCTATTAGCATCTACAATTGTTTGGCTGTAAATTCTAGCTTAAAGAGCTATTATCAGTCGACTGCAATATTAAGGAATGAAATCCTGCAGATATGCTCTGTGCTTTGGAAGATCTCAAATAGATATTATAACTGAACACCAGAAAAAAGGAAAGGCAGCAATTTCTAGCCTCAAGCACTGATCACTGTTTTCCACTTCTAAAGTGTGACTACGCACGTTATGACACGTTTAAACGATGTAAGGCAGATTCCGATTACGTTCCAACTTTTCCCCCACATTGAGTGGGCTTGCAATCCATCCCTTCCTCCTCCACCTAACTGCACAGCACAAGAGAAGCTCAGGGTCTTTGTGTAAAGCAAGACCCGTGTGTGTAAGCCTCCTTCAAGAGGTGGGGATGTCCTAAAACTGAAGGCAGAGTATGAGTCTCTGTAATATCCCTCACTGGGCTGTTGGAGACAGGTGGAGTGTAGTTGTATTAATGTGTGATGTTGGATTGTAACAAAACAAACAGGGTTATTACTTATTCAATTACAAATAGGGCATTTGATAGTGTTGTGGAACAAAGACCTCGGCCGTCAGGTATAATTCTTTAACGTTTGCATCACATATAGATAGTGGGTTATGAAGAAGTTTAGCATACTTAGTACACTTGAGTTCATTACGCAGAACATTGAATTTCGGAGTTAGGAAGTCGCGTTGACATTGTACACGACATTGTTGAGGTCTCTTCTGGAGTACTGTGTCCAGTTCTGCTCGGTCTCTAATAGGAAGAATGTTAGGTAGTTTGAAAAGAGATTTACCAGAATGTTTCTAGAAATAGAGGGACTGAGTTAAAGGGAGAGGCTGGATAGATTCGGGCATGTTTCAGTGGACATTGGGAAGTTTAGTAGTTACATTAAAGAGTTTTACAAAATCATGAAGGATCCAGAGAAGGTGAATGGAACGTGTCTTTTACCTTTGGTAGGGGTTTCAAGATTTGGGGGATGTTTTAAAGTTAGACAGGTAAAGATTAAAATAAGATATGAGGCGCAATTATTTTACACACTGACTGGCTTGTGTGAGGAATGAAATTCCAAAGGAAATGGAGAAAGTGGGTAGAATTACAACGTTTAAAAGACATATACATCAGGACATGGATAACAAATCAATTTGATTAGTGTTGTGAGCTGTTTCCCTCCCCCCTACCTCTCCAAATGAATCCCTGTTCGATTCCACCCTCCGCCAATGCCCGTGACAGTGCGTGTGGAGGCCAGCAGAGGGTACGATTGCATCAGTTTAAATAACACAGAGACTGTCAGACGTGCCCCACACAGACACATAGATATGTACGCATAAATATATTGATGCCAATGCAGATAAGGGGAGCCTATCAGGATTCCTTTTGCGCCGTGGATTGTCAATATTTCATTCACTCTGTCTGGAGTGTGTCAGGATGTGACTTGCTCCTTTGAAAGTATCTAGGAGATCGTGAGGACTGCAGATGCTGGAGATCAGCGCTGAAAATGTGTTGCTGGAAAAACGCAGCAGGTCAGGCAGCATCCAAGGAGCAGGAGAATCGACGGTTCGGACATGAGCCCTTCTTTAGGGTTTTCCTGAAGAAGGGCTTATGCCCAAAACGTCGATTCTTCTGCTTCTTGTATGTTGCATGACCTGCTGCGCTTTTCCAGCAACACATTTTCTCCTTTGAAAGCATGCCAATATTTGACTGACTCCGTGGGACGATATCATTATTTCACATTCTTGCACGAATGAGTGTAGCAGGAATTCAGTGTGTCAGTTTGGACTTTGACTCTCTGTCAATCTCAATGCTTTGAAGAATTGCACGGTTTCTGGAGAGGTGTTGAACTCGAACAGGACAGCGACAAGTTAGTTAAGTATTCAGGTATTCAATAGATGAAGATCAATGCACAGCAGTGTGAGATGGTGCACTTTGGTAAGAAGCCTATTGAAAGACAATTTAAGATACTCTGTACATTCAAAAAGGAGTTGCAGGAGCAGAGAGTGCTGGTTGTATATGAGCACAGATGTGAAGGTATCAGGACAAGTGGTGAGAGCTGTAAATATAGCTGCTTAATTTCAGTACCTGAGCTGTTTACAGGAGGAGGTGCAGGAGGGAGCATCCGTGCACCCTGCATGGGAAATGGTGAAGCCAATACGTTGTAACTCCACCCGCCTGGTTAACAAGACGGTGGAGATTCCAGTTGTTCCAGCTCAACACAAAAGGTGAGATTGCATTCGGGCTATAACTTTGAGGTTGTGCCGAGGAAAAGGAAAGTGTCTGTGTTAAATTGAGACATGTGTTTCACTGAACATTGCTCCTAACTCAGATGGTGGGACGTAGATATTTCAGAATCTCCAGAGAAGTCATTAAAGTCCTCTCTGGCTCGTGGCAGTGTCTTCCCAACTTGGCGGTGGGAGAGGGCGTGAGAGAAGAGATATTAGGCTATCAACCACACGGTTTGGTTATTTCTCACCTTCAACGGATTGTTTCTTCTGGAATGGGTGAAAGGAGAGAGGGACTGAGGGAGAAAGTGGGTGTCCGTGCTGTTAGTGCTGGTACAGGTGTTTCAAGGGGAAAGGTGAGGTGTCCAGAGTGACTCAGTGCGCAGTGTTGTGTGCATGCAGTGTTGTTAGTGTGCGAGGTGCGGTGTTCGGTTGGTGGGGTGGGTGGGCGGTGATGGAATATTGGAGAGTGAGAGATGCAAGGTGCTGCATGCAGTAGTGAGAGAGGTTCAGCATGAGCCTTGTTTGGTGTTGGTGTTTTAACAGATATGCAATGAGTGTGAGAGAGCAGGGAGAATACGTTGATACTTATCCAGACAGAGCAGCAAAGGCTATTCGTACTTGTTCTGTATTGCTGGGCATTTCTTCAGACCACAGATACTGCACTCGGTTGGGTGGTGAGCTCAGACCATGCTCGGCGGGTTTGGTGGTGTGGCCTCGTATGGGAAAATAATGGTCCTTCTCTGGGGCCATCCGTTGAGACCTCTGTACCCCTGTCAACAAATCGTGGTATAATTGTTCCTTATCTGCGACACACGGACTGGGCTGTCCTCGGCAGCTCCGAACTAGAATGTCAACCGTGTGCCCATTGTGCTTTTAAAGATCGCACCAGTGCCAGGGATCACGTAATATCCAGGGGCATCCGGGCAATCGTAATGGTGAGTACCTCCATGATGGGTGGGAGAATTGGGCTGGCACTGAATGAGAGGGAGACCAAGGGGTTGGGTGGGTAGTTAATGACGAGGTAAGATAGTGCTAGGAACCTACCTCGGCCTTGTGCAGAACATCCGTCTGTCACACTCAATGAAAATGACATTGTAACAGATTACTGTTAGACTCAGCACAATGGACCAACGTTTAACATCTCCATGTTTTATTTCCATTTTATCTATTGATGGAAACTTTTGCTATCTGTCGTTGCATTCTGTGCTTTTTTCACGTTCCCTATAGGTCTTTTTGTGGTTTTCTGCTGATCTTTATCGTTTTCCAAGACTTCTTTTTCCTGCTGCTCTTAGCCACTTTGTATGCGTCCTCTTTCAATTGGCAGCCTCCCTTCTTTCCTTTGAAATCCATGGCTGATGTTCCCTTTTCGTGTCGTCCTCCCTTTACAGTGGAAGATATTTTTGCTGATTACTTAGAAAAAAGCTTGAAATTCCTCTACTGTCAACTGTCCCAACTTAAAATTTTTGTTTCCATTCTACCTTAGCTAAGTCCTCCCTCATTCTATTGCCGTCTCCTTCATTTAAGGATTTGATCATGGTACTGCATATTATCTTCATACGCTCCAACTGTATTCTAAATTTAACCAAACTGAGATCGCTCCTTCCAAGAGGATCCTTAACCATGAGGAAATTAATTATTCCTAAAGCATTACACAGGACCAGATTTAAGATAGCTTGCTTTATTGTTGGTTCCATTACACATTGTTCTAGAAAACTATCAACAATAAACTCAACACTCTCCTCCTCAAGGTTACCCTGACCGAGCTTGTACGAACAATTGAAATGGAGATTAAAATCCCTCATGAAAGCAGCCTATCAGTGATTTTTCTTTGTTCAACGAAATTCTAATTTCCACCCAAATAGTTCAAATCTTATTGTCCATAGAACCTATATCATCTCTCAGCATCACTCTGGTGTCGTCCTTTTACATCAGAGGGACGCTACCTCTCTTGCCTTATTGTTTGTTTTTTCGAATTGACTGACTCCCCTCAATATTAAACTCCTGGTCATAACCATCCTGCAACCATGTCTACGTAATGGCTACTAACTCATATTCATTCGCGATAATTTGACTGTTCACTCTTTGATCTTGTTGCAAATACTACGAACATTCAGTGAAAGTGTCCTTATGTTGTTTCCTTACCCCAATGTTGTCTACATACTCAAGGAATATCTCACTAGTTATCACTCCTTTTTCCTTCTTTCGTAGTGTGCCTTGAACTTAAAGCATCCAGCACACAGGCTCACCTGCTGCTTACCTTTTCATTTACCATCATACTTCGTGTGGTTTTCCCTTTCCCTTCCCCCAGCTCACGTGTTTAAAGTCCTGCTCACCGTGCAATTTATTGGTTTCGCTGGAACTCTGGTTCCCCGTCGGTTCAGGTGGAATTCATGTATCAGTACAGGTCTCTACTGTTCCAAAACTGAAGCCAATGCCCAATGAAATGGAGCTTTAACTTTCCAACACTGCTCCTTTAGGCACGTTTACATCCGGAATTTTCTTTACCATCAGCGAATTTTCACGCGGGTCGGGCAGAAATCTGGAGAATATAACCCTTGAGGACCTGTTCCTTAATTTTGCTCACAGTCCTTGATAATCCCCAAACTGATCCTCCTTCCCAGCCTTGTCTATGTTGTTAGTCCCAACGTGGACCACAACAATTGATTCCACTCGGTCCCATTCCAATATCTTTCAAGCTGGAAGTAGATATGCTGCACCTTGGTACTGGGCAAGCAACACACTTTTTGGGTCCGATTCTGCTCTAGCTTGCAAAGGATACTATCTATCCCACTAATTATCGCATCCCATTTAATTACCAGTTTTCTTTTTGCTCCCCCTCTTGAATGTCCTTACGCACCATGGTGCCGTGCTCAGCTGGTTCACCCTCCCCCAGCCCTCTTCGTTATCCACAAGGGAGCAAGTATTTCATACCTGGTGGATAAGGTCAAGAACTGATCCTCCTCCATTCCTGAACTCAGGATCACCCTGCCTGCCTCACTTGCAATTACACAGAGTTATCCCTGTTCACTAACTGAATTTGAATTATGGAATGTTCCACGTGTGACTGCCTCCTGAATCAAAGTGTCCAGTTAATGCTGCCTCGCCCGGGCGTGCCACATAATTTGAAGCTAATATTCCAGACTGTCAATTCCGAGCCGGATTACCTCCACCGACCAACACTTGCTGCAGATGTGGTCACTGAAGTTCATTATGTGATCAATCAGCTCCCACCTCACACTGCTGCAGCACATCATCTGCCCAGATATCTTTACTTTATTAAGATTTTTATTAGTTTATGCAACATTATGAGGTAATTAACTTCTAATACTTCTCTGATCTGCTCTATTTCAAATAATCACGTAAAACGTATACTAAAAAAGAAAAAAATGTAGTTTTTCACCAATCACAAAACAAAAACGACACAGAAAAGCTTTACTTTATCAGCACACCACATTTTTTGGTTACAAGAAGAGGATGGGTGGGAGATGAGACATGTGCAGTGTCTCGAGTCAGCCGCTGCCCAAATATATCACTACATTCAACCTTCCAGCAGCCCCCAGCCATCTCTGTCACCGGTCCCACTTCTGCAGAAACTGAAGCAATGTTCCCTGCACAACTGTCCATACTGAAGAGATACCTTAATCGTGTTTTTAGAGCAAGACAGTGGTGTCGTCTGCATATCTCCCATGCTGGACAGATCCTTGCTTCTGGGTTTAGAAATCAGTGCACCTGTGTGGTCTGAACTGCCCCCCATGTTGGACAGATAACTCGAGGACTGGTGAGGCCTGCACAGTAATGCATCCTGGGCAGATTGCTGGGTTGCACTGAGCCTGGTCTGCACAGTGGTCCAGGCTGAGCCGATATCTCATTTGTGTTTATAATTATCCTGTCTTGATCTGTGAGCTGGATTGAGTATCCGATATAACTCTTGATATATCACAACTCCAGCTCGTCCTCTTCCACTGTCAAACACCGTATTTCCGCAACACGAAGTCCATTAAGTAATTATCGAAGGAAACCATAAATATCTATCCCTCTTGTAATGGATCAGGAATACCTCCTCAAAATACACGATAAAGGTATTCACGATCTGATCGTTTTATTATTTTTAATCATATGTGAGGTGATGTGTTTCCGATGCAATTCGGTTGGTCAAAATCTTTGACATGAAGCAAAACACAATTTAATCAAACACTGTAGAAAAACTACAACAAAAGTAAGATGTGGTAATTCCATTGGACAACTTCAGAGAATAATATATTGTTTTACTACTAAACAGTAACTGATCCAATATGGTAACAACTTATAAACTTACACCTGTGAAAATCAAATTCAGAAAATAGATTATCTCACGTGTATTGTTCCAATCCAGGAAGGAAAAGCATCAAAGACAATTCTTAAAGAAATTACAGAGAAACAGTGTGGCAGCAGGAGAGATTTAAAGCTTTCCAACCTTGCTGAGACACCAGCAATAAGTGGACAAAGCTCAAAATACGAATCTTGGCTCTGCAAGAGTTTGACAATCCCTCCACTGAAACAGATCACGACTCTACATTGCCAAAACGCCCACAAAGAACGGAGCATACCCACACTACCTACGCCACTGTAAGAACCTCTTAATAAAGGCCTACGCCCACATAAGCAATTAAATTCTGGTAAGATAAATGTTAAAGTTAAACATAAATTAATAAAACAAATGGACGATGAAGGCCTATTGATCAGACGCAGAGCCCGTCGTGAGCCCAACACTTCCTATCCTGCCAAAACGCAGTAGAAGCTTCGAGGTTTTTAAGAGAAAGCATCTCCTCTCTCCGTCACCTCTAACTTTACAATTGCAGACATGCCATTAGCCTAATGTTCTGAGATATCAGCATGCAGAGCAGACAAAATATTATTGAGAGATATAAGCTTTGTGGTAAAATGTGTGAACTGGAGCTGTTTTTTCAGTGACTGCACCTGACGGTAGGCTCCAAGAATCCTAACTGCGACACTGAAGGTTTCCTCTTCTATTAATAAGGGACTTCCTTCAAACTGCTCTCCCATAGTAACAGCGTCAGCGTCATCCTCAACACGATTGGTCTCAGCAGTTACACACAGAGAGAGGAAGAGAATCATACAACAACGGACTGGAAACTGATTACAGTGGATCAGAATCTGAGAAAGATAGACTGGAATGTTCCAAAAATGGACAGGAGTTTATACTGGGCTCTTTACGAGCTTTCTCCAGAAGGGACCTGGTGAGAGTGTCAGATGGAAGGTGTCCTGATAAAATATTCAGGCGGGTTATGAGCACATCCTCACCATTGTCCCTGTTCCTGTTAAGCTTATTTCTGTCAATTCTAAAAACGATGGCGAAGTTTATTGCTGTTTTGTTTATTCGTTATTTAGCAAATACATAAACGGTTATCTTCATTTCCAGTCGCAAACTCCATTTCATTTCCATGCGCTTCAGCAGCCTCGAAGAAGGAACAAAACTGTTCAGAATCTTAAGTCTCCCTGAACTGCTTTACGTCTCTGTATTCTCTTTGTCACAAAGCGTGCCCACGCTCACACCAAAAATATCCCCAGTTTCCAGCTCGGCCTCACTCCTGTTGCTGATATCACAATGATCTAGCGCTTTGTTCACTTCAGACATTACGGCTGGTTCTCTTCTGACAACTCTTGCAGTTATAATTATTTTAACAACGAACTTGTTCTTCACTCTATTGTTATTTCACACAGGGACTACGTATAAGAGTAGAAATGCCACTGGACGTGTAATACAGAGGTAGAAGCGATGACTTTAAAGGCATTGTTTTAAATTCTACCGCAGCCAATGACAGAGTGTAAATTTAAATGATAAAAATTGGAATGTCTTCTATTTTTACAAAAGGAATCCATAAACCTTTTATGAATTCACTGATTGCCTTTGGTAAATGAAACAACATTATTGCCCAGTCTGGACGAAGTCTGACTTCAGACTCACAACAATATGTTTGGCTCCATGATGTCTTGACAAATGGTCTCGCAGACAGGATCAATTTAGATGGAAAACAAAAGTTCCCCTTGCCAGTGATGCTGATATCCCGTGAAATAAACTGTCAGTGCAGGAGATCTTCAGCGTCTGAACTGTTTGAGAATCTCAGCAGGTATGGCACCCTCTGTAAGGAGAAAAATAGATAATGATTCCAGTCCAGTAAACCTTAAGTCAGAACAGAAAGCACCCGGAAAACAACATTAGTAATGCAGGTATCAGGGATGTTTGGGTTGCAGAGGGGTGGGAGAGTTGTGGGGAAGGAAGTTTGAATTGAACGAAATGCGAAGTATCCAGCGAGAGAGAGATAGAGAGAGAGGGGTGGTTAGAGAGAGTGAGAGAGATAGCGAGAGAGATGAAAAGCAAGCGAAGGGATTGGGGTGATGATGAACTGGAAGAAAAATAAAATGACAGGTTATTCCAACATTGCCGCTCTTCCCATATTCCAGAATATCATTTTAATTTAGGTACTCCTTGTTTAAAGTGAATTTTGTGCACTCTCGATCTCTTCTCTGAATGGGGTGACCAAATCTATTGAAAATACTGGTGCTGCCTTTATAGATGTAGAGATGCAGAGTAAGGTAATGTTACATTGTCAACTGCTTCTTTTGAGAGAGGAACTGTTACTGTGGGAATGTGCAGAGGTGAAACGTCTTTCTCAGCCAGGCAGAGAATGGGTGCACAATGCGTTTGGGGAATTGACTTGTTCCTTTCATTGAAATGTCAATTAAGGCTCTGTGCATGGATTTCTCGGGTTTGTGTTGCCAGTTGCTGAGTTCATTCAGGGAGTCCCGAGGTCTGCTCACCCCACTCTTGACACTGAATTTCCTGAGTTTTTGGCCCATGGTAAATGGAGCCAAAACTACACAGAATGGGAGCCTTGAAATTAGGGAAGAGCAGGGTGATTTACTTTCCGAACTGGGATTTCGAGGATCTTTTTTTTAATAAACTGGAACCATTTAGGTGTAAATTGTGAAGCCACTTTGTTTCAAAAACGATGTAGCAACTGAACTGTGTTCATTTCTTCAGTTTAAACTGTGTTCACACACCAGGAACCGGATGAAGTGAACTGTTTCATGTCTGGAACGTTCGTAGGCAGGAGTGGGTTACATATCCACCGTCTCTGGAGAGCCGTCCATCAATGTATTACGGGATGACAGAATAAATCTGAGAGGAATACATTGGTTCCACCTCCAAAGGAAAAGGTACAGAAACAAACTTCCAGAAATCATGGGTACTGATAAAAATAATGAACTGCAGGTAATTAGAATCAATGAAATGTATATTGTTGAAAGTCTAACTGAACTGGACCTTGGTTAGTTGCTGCATTTGATGAACTACTTTCCAGAGTATTGAGGAGGTGGCGATAGAGCTCTTGGAAGTATTACTGATTATTCTTCAAAGCTGGTTAGAACCTGGAAAGGATTCTGCAGATTGGAAAGCAGCTGTAGTGAACCTAAGTATTTAAAACAGGGAGGGGAGTGAAAACAGTAAATTAAAGAGTGGAAACCTCGATGTAAACCTGTGAGTAAAATATTGGACAATTTCATAAGGATTGTGTCGACTAGATATTAATAGAATAATGATATGATCTCGTATATTCGGCCTCGATTCAGGAAAGGGATATGATCTATGATAAACCCCTTGGAGTTTGTGGAGGTTGTCCATCGTGACATCAACAAGTTAGAACTAGTGGGAGTGGATTATTTGCATTTTAAGAAGCTGGGTGACAAGGTTGAGTAAAGGTGAGTGGAGAATCTTCGACTCTATAGGTTAATTGGGGTGGAACATATATCATATGGATTAAAAATTGGATACTGTAGAAAATGAAGAGAGTAGTGCTTTATCTTCAGGATTGAAGGCGTGTTGGGCATCCAAAGGATCAGCGTTTGGGCAAAAGCTGTTGACAAGGTATAAAAACTGTTCACATGTGAACAACAAATATCATCATGCACATTTATTTTTATTATATTGTGAGAGGTTGGGAGTGCTATTGATGAACAGTACATGGATGTCCTTGGTGAAAGTACACCAGCATCATTCTTATGGGCCAAGAATTAAATGATATTTGGCTCTCCATGCAAAATGATTGAAATGCCGGCGTTAGCACATTTTTCCCAACGTTAGTGCTTGGAAAATGCATTTGGTGTACTGTGTACTTTTTTGGTCAACTTTATATTTTAAAAATCTCCTTGTCACCAAGGCAATACTAAGGAGTTTCACCAGACTAAACCCTGGCATGATGGCACCACGAGGATAGGGTGAATAAACTGCGTGTTTAATTTGTAGTACTGTGAGACATTGAGAAGTTGAAACTTCATTATTATGGATGGACATTCATTCTGTCCCAAACAGCTCAATAGGATGGAAATTCCATTCTTTTCATTAGTTGTCTGATGCCGTACAGTTTCTGTGCCACTGCAGAGCCCCCATGTCGATTCACAGAGAGGTCCAGGCTATGAAGGAAATCCGAACACTTTAATGTGCAGTTGCTGTGTGAACCTGCACTGAACACGTTCAAAACAGTCCTGTCAGCCGCAAGAACATCTTCAATCTGAAACAGTTAGCCATTCCCCACCAGTTTCTGACCTCCGTGTAGGCCAAGGGACTGCCTTCTTGGGGATGGAAGACGCCTTGCAGAATGGTTAAAAAGATTGGATTCATTCCGACTGCCAGGAAACCATTCTAGATTAAAGCAATCTTACTACGAGTCATGAAGCAAAGAGGATGCAAGTGGACCAGTCTGCCTTTGCAGTTCATGCTCTATTTGTTTGTGACTTTGGAGCATCTCTGTCACCTTCCTGTTCCTGTATAAGTGACTTGAAGGGCTTAAAGGCCTCTTCCTCTTCCTAAGTGACTCCAGTTGCGAAGTGGTCTCTTTCCGATCCTGTTTAAGTGATATGTGGAGCTGATGAAACTCCTTCTCTTCCTGTGTAACAGGCAGAGTGTTTTAATAAGGTATTCTTTCTCTTGTCTAATAGTTTTGACGGGTTGAATTGCTTTCCTACATTCTTGTGAAAACTAGAATTATATGCTGAGCGAGTTCCTCCATTTACTATGAACATGTGTTGCTCTGTTACACGAGTGTTGCCGACAATTTAACAGCATAATATTGAATGTTGCACATGGACACAGACTACTTCAGTACTGAGGGATGACAATTTGTTCTGAAGTTTATGTCGTCCTCAGTAAAAATCTCTCCTTCTGATCGCAGTGGACTCAATTGGTTGAATGGCCTGTTTCCACTGACTGTAAGGATGCCCCGATGACAAACTGGAGATGCCTGGAGTGAGGAAGCGACCCTGAGGACCTCCTGCAGAGATGTTCCATGGATGAGATTATTGATGCGTACAGATGATAAACATTTTCACTTGTGTTGTGCATTACTCGAAACAGTGGGGAGCTTACAATCGATTCGCGAGAAGTACAATTTGCTAATGGTCCTTGACGCATTACTCAGTCAAATACTGCCTTGATATTAATGCCACTGCTCTTAGTGAGGCCTCGTAGTCACCTCTTGTATTCGTATCAATAGGTCATGTGTGGAAGCAAGGAATATTTTCTTCAAACAGGGGGGGTTCGACAGCTCGGGAGTGCTACAGGGACCTGAGAGGATTACGCAGATAGGGATGATTGTAAGATCTCCACATTTTCAGAAGCTTTCAGGACTGGAAGAAGTTGCAAAGATAAGGAGAGATATTGGAGCTGTGGGAGTTCACACAGACTCGAAGGTTTGGGGGGGGGGGGGGTTGGGACTGTTTATGGATAAAGGGATTATTTTTAGCGAGAGTAATATGAAACACAGAGGGAGAATTTAGATTAGATACCCCACAGCATGGAAACAGGCAATTCGGCTGAACAAGTTCACACGAACCCTCCGAAGAATAACCTATCCAGGCCCATCTCCCTCTGATTAATGCAACTTACTCTTTGGGAAATTTAGAATAGCCAATTCACCTGACCTGCACATCTTTGGACTGTGGGAGGAAACCGGAGCACCCGGAGGAAACCCACGCAGACACGGGTAGAATATGCAAATTCCACACAGTCACTCAACGCTAGAATCGAACCTGGGCCCCTGGTGCTGTGAGGCACCATTGCTCACCACTGAGCCACCGTGCTGCCCCAAATTGCAGAATTACACAAACAGAGAGTGTTTGAGGTGCTGGGAGGGCTGTAGGGAGTGAAGAAGCAAACAGAGATGTGGAGTGCTGTTGCAGCTGGAAAAGGGTCTGGAGGTGTTTATCCAGATAAGGAGCTCGGTAGGGATGGGAGATGTTTCCTGAGGTCGTGTGGTGCTATAGGCCAGGATGCAGGAATGTGATCGGGCCTGCAAAAGGTTACAGTGATATCATGTTCTCTTGGGGCTTGGGGAATGTACACAGGTGAGTATTTTGGTCCGGTCTGGATGATTTTATAGAGACAGGGTAGACTGTAGGTATTGTACAAAACTACAGAATTAGGGATCATTGCACTGACTGCAGGATAAATTATTGAGATTGGACATGTTATCGAGACAGGAGCAACATACAAATAGGGAGAGACGTCAACCTTGGAGTATGTTTCAAATATACAGCAGGATTATGGGAAGGGCGGAGGTTACAGAAATAGGAAATTTTCTCGGAATTACAAGCATTCAAGACGCTGGTGTAGATGAGTGGGGCCGAAAGGTATGTTTCCTTGCTGTATGACACTATCACATGACAAGGAACAGTGAGAGAGGGGTAGCAGAGAACAGAAAGATCCCAGGTTTTAATACTAACCCCTTGAGGGAGGCCTGCTTTCCCATCTGTTTCCTGATGCTCACTAAGACAGCACATGCCTGGATGAATTACTGTGAACTCCCGATGCTGTCTCAGGAAGGCTCAGTACAGTAGAGCTGAAAGTAATCCTCTCACAAGAGGGTGGGGATTGAGCCTGGGACCACCGTGCTCTGTGTTTACCCTTCAATACTGTATCTATGTCATGTCTTCTGGACCAAAGTTCCATCCCTTAAATACACTCTGCTCTGGTCACTGTGAGTGATCTTACCTCGCTGCAGGATTTACTGAAGGCTCCAGATCTCACTCTCCATCGCTCTGGCTGACCAACCGTCTTCAATGTGATGATAGACGAGACAGGAGTTGGGAATTCTGCTGAGTCAGGAATATACTCAGTACCTACATGAGACAGAGAAATAGACAGAATGGTAAATCAGACTGATGCAGTGAGAATTACACATGGAGAATGATACTGAGTCCCACAGAGATCTGGAAAATCCCAATCTTCATCCCTGGCCTGTGCTGCTGCTTCTCTCTGGAATGGAGAACTCTGTTGGCTCAGGATCTGGAGTAACTGCAAGAGCGAGAGGTGCTGACAGAGGCAGCAATTAGACCCACACAGTGAGGGATACCACATGGAGAGATATTGAGTGATATCACCAGAGTGCAGGAAGGTATCAGGATCAAACCACAGTCAGGACGAAGGGTATTGATTCATGGTGCACTGGGATCAGTACTCAGGGATGAGGGAGGAATCAGTTGGCCAGGCAATGGCCCAGTGTTTCTCTCGCTAGACTGTTCATCCAGAATTTAATGCGGTGTCAGGGATAACCATCTGACTACTTAATATCCTTTAAAGAAGGAAATCTGTTATCGGCTGCTAGTCTGGCCTACGTATGAATCCTGACCTAGAGTAATGGGATTGGCTCTCAACCGCCCTCTGAAATGGTCTGGCAAGCTTTAGGGCAGCTGGGGGTCGGCATGAATGGCTGAACAGCCAGAGACAGCAACATCCCATGAGTGCATTAAAAACAACACTGCTGGGACCAGTGTCCTGGTTAATCATGTATGTAGGTTTATGCACAGGGCTTTAAACTGACAGAGAGGATGCAGGGAAAGGGTTCAGGTGAAAGGAGCTTTCCAAATCCAAAGAGCAAACGTGAAACCTCGGAACAGCATGGAGATGTGGCTGAAGACAAGCAGAAAGGAACAGGAAGGGACAGAGTTGAACTAAAAATATACATCACTGAATAGGATTGTGATAGGAAATTGTAGGAAAACGTAAATTATAATTTTTTTCTGGAATTGCCAAAGTATCTTCAGTAAGGTAATAGACTTGTGACACAGAGATAAATGAGATTCAGTCAGCAAAGAGACGTGATTACAGAGTGAACAAAGGTTGAACATAAATATTCAACGGTAAACAACCTTACAGGATCTCAGGCAGGATGGAAAAGCAAGATGGGAACCCTGACACTAATGGATAACAAAGGTATAACAGAGAAAGTATTTGGCTTCAGATTATGCAGCTGAATCAGCCTGAATGCAAATTCTGTGTGCTACGTGTCAAAAACACAGCAGGAGAACAGTTTTATGCTGCCTAACAGTATTTCATTGTTCATCCCTGCATTGAACAGGAATTCATTACAATTTGTAGCAAAGGTGGTGTGATAATTTTGGGAGACTTCAATCTTTGTATAATCTGGGGCAGACACATTGGCAAGTGTGATATTATCCGAGATCCTCCTTGAATGTTTTTGTCAGTGTTTCTTTGAATAACACATTGTGCAAATTGCTAGGGATGTAACTATCTCAGATCGACCGTTGGGTGATGAAGCTGAATGAATGAGTCATATCACACCGAGATCCTCCAAGAAATCATACCGGAATTCAAAGAGATTATGACAATTTAAAGTGACCATAAAGCACACCCAACCATCAGTAACAAATCCATTTACATGATTTTGAGAGAGAACTGACCAAGGTAAACAGGGGAAACAGACTGAAATGTCAGTCTGTAAATGAACAGTGGTAACCATTTAGAGCCTGAGAGTCCGAGAGACGTACAGTACATAAACGGACCCTTCGGTCCAGCTCGTCCACGTCGACCAGATATCCTTTCCTAATCTCGTCCCATCTACCAGCACTTGTCCCATATCCCACTAAACCATTTTAAAAATTCATATACCAATCCAGATGCCTTTTGAATGCTGCAATTATACCAGCCTCCAACACTTCCTCTGGCAGTACATTTCATACATACAACACACTCTGCGTGAAAAGGTTTCCTCTTAGGTCCCTGTTAAATCTTTCATCTCTCACCCTAAACCTATGCCTTCTAGTTCAGGACTCCCCCACCCCAGGGAAAATACTTTGTCTGTTTATCCTATCCATGCCCCGCATGATTTTATAAACCTCAAGAATGTCACCCCTCAGCCTCTGACGCTCCAGGGAAAACAGTCACAGTCTTTTCAGCCGCTCGCTATAGCTCAAATCGACTAACCCTGGCAACATGCTTGTAAATCTTCTTTGAACACTTCCAAGTTTCACAACGTCCTTCCAAGAGGAAAAAGACCAGAAATGCATGCAATATTCAAAAAGTGTCCTAACCAGCGTGCTGTACAGCTGCAAACTGACCTCCAAACTCCTATAACCAATACTCTGACCAATAAAGGAAAGCATACCAAACACCTTCTTCACTATCCGCTTACCTGGGTAACATTACGAGGGCACGGGCGTGGACATGGATTGGACGGTGGGAGTGAAGGGCAGGGGGCGGTGTTGGACTGGTTTGGGGACGGGCTGAGGGTGATGTCGAACGTGTTTGGGGAGTGGAGGTAGGCGGCGGGTGGAGGGTGTCGGACGGTTTTGGGGGCAGGGGTCGCTGTTGGGTGGATTTGGGGCAGGTGGGAGGGCAACGTTGAGGGGCGGGTGGGGGCAGTATTGGATGGGTTTTGAGGCGAGCGGGGATGTTCTTGTGGCTGGCAGGGCTTGGGGGCTCGCTCATGGCTTGCCGCTGCCGAGTCACCTGAACATGGAGCAGACTGGACTGAAAACTCCGAGCCCCAGAGGAAAGGCATTGAATTGATTAATTGAATAATCAATTATCCGAACGAAATAGTGCCCGCCCATCTCGTTCAGATAATCGAGGTTCCTCTGTAAACCATCTGGACTATAGCCTGGTATTGTGTGATTTTTACCTTCACCCAATCAAACCCTGCAGAATGGCCCCAATATTGGCCCAGTTCCAGTTTAAGACCTAAATCTGTGGACCTGTCTGATTGTTTTCCATAACTATGTTAAAACTAAGACAGTTGTGGTCGCTGGACGCAACGTGCTCTTCTCTGATACTTCAGTCACTTGCCTGACTTCGGTTTCTGAGGGGAGGTCCACTGTTGTATCCGCCTGAGTAGCGTAGAACCCTTTACGTCTTGGTTTAGGAAACCTTCTTAGACATATTTGACAAATTCCACTCAGTACGGGCCTTTTACACTCTGGGTGACCGAGTCAATCCAGGGGAAGTTAAAATCTCCAACCAATATTACTCTATTATTTTTACAGGTACCTGCAAACGCACGACACTTTTGCTCCTCTCGTCCCTGCTGACTACTTGAGGGTCTAGAACACGATCCCAGCAGACTGACCATCCCGTTTTTGTTTCTAACTTTTAAATACATGGCCTCATTTGATGACTGTTTAACAGTATTGTCTCTAAGTACTGTTATTATGTCCTTCCTAATCAAAAGGACAACTCCCCTCCTCACTGACTTGTCCTTCTGTCACGCCTGTAGTTTTTGTATCATGGAACACTGAGCTGCCAGTCCTGCTCTTCTCTCAGCCATGTTCCTGCTCTTCTCTCAGCCATGTTTCTGTTATGGCTGTAATATCCCAGTCCCCAGAGCCAATCCATGGTCTGAGTTCATCTGCCTTACCAGTCAGTCCTCATGTGTTGAAATAAATGCTCTTTAAACCAGATGTCTTTTCCCTCCCTCGACTGTGCCCCTGGATATCCTGAATAGGAAACTTGCTCTGGATGGCTGATGTATTTCCCCTGACTTTTTGATATTCCCTCTCTTACTCAGAGTCACAATTCCCTGCCAAACTAGTTTAAATCCTCCTGGGTAACACGAGCAAATCTCCTTCTGGGATACTGGTGCCCCTCTGCTTCAAGTGCAAACGATCCCCTTTGTACAGGTCATCTCTACCCCAGAAGAGATCCCAATGACCCAAGAAGTGAAAACCCAGCCCACTATACCAGCTCTTCAGCCACACATCCATCTGGCCTATATTTCTATTTCTATCCTCACGGGCACGTGGCACTGGGAGTAATCTGGAGATCATTAATGTCAATATCCTGCGTTTCTAACTTCCTACCTAACTCTCTGTACTCATTTGACAGGTGCCTATCCCTTTGTCTACCACTATCATGTGGACTGATGTGCAGAATGACCTCTGGTTGTTCAGCCTCCACCTTCGGTAACTGCTCAGAGACATCCTTGACCCTGGGACCCGGGAAGCAGCACACCATTCTGGGGTCACTGCTGCAGACACACAGTCTCCTGTTTATCCCCCTCACAACTGAGTCTCCTGTCAATATTGCGATCATTAGAGATGATCTGGAAAACAGAGACTGGGAGGAACTCCCTGCAGTTGGGTCCATGTTAGGAAAGTGGAGTATTTTAAAGTGATGCAGTGAGAACGCAGGGTCAGTGTGCTCCTTGAAGAGTGAATAGTAAAGGCAGCAAGTCCAGGGAATACTGATCAAGTGATATCGTGAGTTTGATAAAGAAAATGCAGTGCAATAAAATCAGGTGAAGCCCTTCACAAGTATAGAGAGTGCAAGGGGATTGTGGAAAATGAGAGACAAACAATTATCATGAAATATATTTGGCAGATACGATTGTGGAAAAGCCACAGGTATTTTATCAGCATCGTGAGAGCAAGAGGATTCCCAACGAAAGAGGGAGGCCTGTGAGAAACCAAAGGGACAAACTGTGCATGGAGCCAGAGGAAGCGGGTGAGGTCTTCAATGAATACTTCCCATCTGTATTCACACAGGAGAAAGACATTGTAGCCGGGGATTTCAGTTGGGATGCTGAGGTTCCAGAACATGTTAAGATCAGTAAAGAGGAGGTGTTAAATATTTTCACAGGCATAAAGGCGGAGAAATCGCCAGTACCCAATGAAATATATCCCAGACTGCTTTGGGAGGTAAGGGAGGAGATTGCTGGGGCCCTGGTGGATGTATGTAATACTTTGCTGGCCACAGGTGAAGTGCCGAATGACTGGAGGATCACTAATGTGTTTCCTTTATTCAAGAAGGGCAGGAGCGATAGGCCAGGAAATTGCAGAGCAGATAGTCTGACATTAGTGGGAGGGAAATTGCGAACAATCCTGAGGGACCGGATGGATCAATAACTGGAAAGGCAGGGACCAATTAGTGATAGTCAGCATAGATTTGGAAGACGAAGATAATGTCTGATGAAATTAGCTGAGCTTTTTTTTGAAATTACGATTGAAGATATTAATGATGGCAGTGCAGATATTGTGGTTTACATGCAGTTCATAAAGGCCTTTGACAAGGTCGCACGTTGAAGGCTGTTTCAGAAGGGAAGAGCCCATGGGATCCAAGGCAAGTTGGAAAATTGGATCCACAATTGGTGGAGGGTTGGTTTTGTGATTGAAAGCCTTTGCCCAGCGGGTGTACCACAGGGATCTTTGCAGGAACCGTTTTGTTCTTTATGGGCATTAATCACTCCGATGTGAAGCAGAAGGTATCATTAGTAGGTTTGCAGATGACATGAAAAGTGAGGCTGTTCTTTACAGTGCGGGGGATGGTCTCAGGCTACAGTCTGAACATTGAGGCTGGGACAGAATCTCAACAGAGTCATTTCATTCGACAAGGCAGGCAAGAGCGCAGAAGGCAACGAGGGAAAGCGCATCAATTAAGCTGTATTTACTTTAATTTAAAAGGCCTAACAGGTTATACAGATGAACGCACGGCATGGATGGGAGCATGGGACAGGGCTATCGCAGGAATTACAGAAACAAAACTGAGGGAGGGGCAGGACAGGCAGCTACAGGAAGGATATAAGGGGAGGCAAGAGAGGAGGGGGATTAGAGTTTTTGATCAGTGAAAACATCACTGCAGCACTGAGAAAGGATATTCCTGGGGATCGCCCAGTGAAGCTGTATTAGTGGAACTGAGAAATTATACTGGACGATCAGTTCGGTATGACGGTACTACAGTCAGCGGGAAATTGAGCAGCAAATACGTCGGAGATCTCAGATATCTGAAAGAATGATAGGGCTGTAATGATCGGGGATTTTAACTTTCTAAACCAAGACTAGTATTGCCGGAGTGTTCACAGCTTGGATGGAAGAAACTTGTTCAGTGTGTTCAAGAAAACTGTCTCAGTCAGTATGTATCTGGTCCGGCTGGAGGAAGAGATGAAACCTGACCTCCCTTCGGGAAACAAGGGAGAAAAAGGGGCTGAAGTGTTTGTGGGGGAGCACTTTGGCAAAGTCACCACAATTCTATTAGTTTGAAAATAGTGATGGAAAAGGACAGGCCTGGACCACAGGTTAACCATCAAAACTGTCCTTGCCCCAGTCCAGAAGCTATTAGGCAAGACCGTCCAAAAGTTGATTCGTGGAGGCTATTTCAAAGTAAAGGGACGCCGAGCAAGTTGGATTCTTTCAAAAGAGAGTTAAATTAAGATTTCAGGGCCAGCATATTCCTGTTACTGTAAAGGACAATGCTGACACAAGTGGGAAACAGTGGATCACTTGGGATATTGAGGTGCTGGTCAAGACAAAAGGGGGCACATGCCCTATATATCCAGCTGGATTAAGTCAATCCCTTGAAGAACATTGTGGGTGCAGTAATATCCTTAAGAGGGAAATCATGAGGGCCTAAAAGGGATCTGGCAGAGCTTTAGCAGAGAAGGAAAATCCAAAGATATTCTGCAAATATATTAACAATAGCAGATTAACTCGAAATAGAATGTGACCCCTCAAAGATCAATGAAGCCATTTGTGTGTGAACCCACAGGAAATGGCGAGATCCGAAACAAAAATTTCACGTCAGAACTTACTGTTGATAATACACTGGGGAAGCAGGGAAATAAACAGTGAGGTTTTCAACAGAGTACACATTGGAGAACAGGAGGTGATGAAGGTTTTCAAACTCATTAAAATTAGACAACTCTCTGGGGACTAATCAAGTACATCCCAGGACATTGGGGTAAGTTAGGGAAGAAACTTACAAAGATATTTCTACTACTGACAGCCACAAGTGGTGAGCTGGGAGCCTGGAGGGTGGCTAATGTTGTGCCAGTATTTGTGAAAGGTTGCAAGAGAAAGCCAGGGGGTCATATACACCGATTAGCTTCATGTCAGTGGTGTGAATGTTGTTGGAAGCGATTCTACGGGACAGGAGTTACATGCATTTGAAAAGGCAATGATTGATTAGAGATAGTCAGCACAGCTTTCTGCGTAGAAAGGGGTTTCTCCCAAACTTGATAGAGTTTGTTGAAGAGTTGACCAAGAAGATGGATGAAGGCAGAGCAGTAGACGTTTTCTATCCTGACTTCAGCAAGGCCTTTGACAGGGTTTAGCATGGTGCACTGGTTAGTAAGGTTAGATCACATGGGATCAGGGAGAGCAAGCCAAACAAACACAAAATGCGCTTGACAGTAAGAGACAGAGGATGATGGGAGATGGTTGTTGTGCAGACTGGAGGACTCTGACAAGCAGTGTACCATGACGATCGGTGCAGGATCCACACGTGTGTATTATTGACATAAACGAGAATATATGAATTATTGTGGAAAGTAAAATGCGTGTTATAGTGGGCAGCGAATACAGTTTTCAAAGGTGATCTTAACCAACCGAGCCAGTGGGTCAAGAAATGAAAGATGGATTTGCATTCAGGTGTTGGATTTTGTTAAGATAAACCAGAGAGGACTAACACAGTTAATGGCAGAGCTCTGCGCAGTGTTGTCGAACAGAGAGAGACCAAGGCGTGCTGTTACATTTTTCCTTGGATGTGGCTTCACACGTGGACAGGGTGGGGAAAGCAGCATTAGGCAGATTGCCCTCATGGGTCACAGCATTGAGTTCCCGACTTGGTACATCATGATACGGCTGTACAAGACATTGTTGGGTCTCCAGTTGGAGTACTGTGTAGAATTCTGATCCTCCTGCTTCAGGAAGCATTTTCCGAAACTGCAAACGGAGCAAAGATTGACGAAGATGTTACTGATACTGGAGGGTTTGCCAGAAACAGAGAGGCTGGAGAAGCTGGAAAGCAAAACAGGGCGTTGAGATAGCTTTGGCAGATAAGGCTAAGGAGAATCCAAAGAGATTCTATAGCATACAAGTACAAAAAAAGCAAGTAGAGAGACAATCAGGCCCCTCAAAGATCAAGAAGGCCAATCATGCCTGGAACCACAGGAGGTGGGCGCGACCTGAAATGAATATTTCATGTCAGAACATACTGTGGACAAAGAAACAAAGGGAGAGAAACAATGATGTCCTGAAAAGAGTCCCCATTACAGAAGAGCTGGTGCCGGAGATGTTAGGACACAAAGGTAGAGAACGCCCGAGGTCCTGAACAAGTGTATGCCACAACATTGTGGCAAAGTCGCAGCGGGGACCGTGGCAGAGATATTTATATCATTGTCCTTCGTATTTCCATTGGGCGAGGTGGCTGAGGGGTGACCTTATGAATGTTTATAAAAGCATGAGGGGTATACGTAATGTGAAGAGGAAAGGTCTCTACTTCACGGTAGGGGAATCCATAACTAGAGGGCAGAAATATGAGGTGAGAGTGGAAATACTTAAAAGCGACCAGAGGAGAACATTTCGCCACAGAGAATGGTGCATGTATGGAATGGGCGTCTGGGGAAAGGGTAGAGAAAAGTAAAATTACAACATGGAAAAGACATTTGGGCAATACATGGAGACGTGAAGGTTTGAAGGGATATGGACCAAACACATGCAAATGCGATTCGTTCATGAACAGTGGTCAGCATGGACTAGTTGGATGGAAGGAACCGTTTCCATGCTGCATGCCTCTGTCTCTAGTTATTGGAGGAGAAGTCTATAGAGATAAGGTATGGTGTAGACACTGAAGAAAGTTACAGAGATAGGAATAATAGTTTGAAATGCAGTACATTTCAAATATGGGGAGGGACTATAGGGGAGGTCGAGGTTTCAGGGACAGGAACTGTTATAGGAGTTACAAATTATTAAAGACACTGGTCCATGAGACACAGTATATGTACATTGTTGGAGGGGGAACACAGAACAGAAAGATTCCAGGCAGTATTCTCACCCACCCATGAGAAGCCTGCTTTCCCCTCTGTTGTCCTTGTGCTCACTAAGACATCACAGGCTTGCATTGATAACTGAGACACTCCCGATACTGTCTCAGAACAACAAAATTTACAGTCGACGTAGTGATTGAGCCTGGGGTTTGTCTATACACTGCTCCACTTCCAGTACTGTTTGCCGATGTTTGGAGCCCTTTCGCTGCTCTCTGCTCTGTGCACGGTGAGTGATCTTACCTCAGTGCAGGATTTATTGAAGGCTCCAGATCTCCCTGCCCTTTGAAGATGGATCGTCAGCCAGAGGAACAATGTGGTGATGGATGGGATACCCAGCAGCTGGGAAATCTATTGAGTCAGGAACTTCCTGAGTAGCTACAGAAGACAGAAATATAGAAAGAATGGGAACTTAGACTGATGCCGTGAGGGTTACACACGGAGGATAGTACTGTGTCCCACGGAGATCTGGAAAATCCCAGTCTCCATTCCTGGCCTGTGCTGCTGCGTCTCTCTGGAGTGCAGAATTCTGCTGGCTCGGGATCTGGAGTAGCTGCAAGAGTGAGAGACGCTGACAGAGGCAGCAATTAGACACACACAGTGAGGGATACCACATGGAGAGAGACTGAGTGATATCACCAGAGTGCCGGAAGGTAACAGGATCAAACAATCATGAAGAAAAAACAGGTTTAGCTTCATGATACACGAGTATCGGGGTTCAGGGATAAATACCCTGTGAGCAGACAAAGTAATGACCTTGTGATATTGTTCCGAGAGCATGTATCCCAAAACTCAGCTAATGTTCAGGAGAGGCAGGTTTGAACCACATCATTTGAAATGGTGGAATTTGAAATTAATTATGTTAAAAATAGTAATTGACAATGTATAACTACCATTACTGATGTAAAATAAATCCAAACACTTGTCATTCAGAGAAGGACATCTGCCCGTCCTCACGTGGTCTGCACAACATAGTCACAGCAAAGTGTTTGCCTCTCAATTACCCTCTGAAATGGCCTAGCAAGCTACTCAACGTAAGGGCAGCTAGGGCTGGGAAAGAAAGGCTGCTCAGACAGAGACACCAACATCCCGTACCTGATTTTTTTAAAAAATCCATAAGGATGAGGTCCCACTAGAACTGAGCTGGGACCAGTGTCCTGGCCAATCATGTCAGTCGGTTTATGGACAGGGCTTTAAACTGACAGAGGGTTCAGGTGAAAGGAACTGTCCAAATCCAAATAGAAAAGATGACGCATGTGAACAGCACGGGGATGTGGCTGAAGACAAGTAGAAAGGAACAGGGAGGGACAGATTTTAACTAAAACTGTACATCAGGGAATCGATTTGTGACAGGAAATTGTGGGAAAAAGTAAATTATGTTTTTTTTTGGAATGGACAATGTCTCTGCAGCAAGGTAGACTGATTTGTGACACAGAGATAAAAGAGATTTAGACACCAGGGGAACATGGGTACAGGACGAACAACAGTTGGAACTTACGTATTCAATGGATCACAATCTTGCGGAAACTCGTGCAAAATGTGTAACGCGAACAATAATGGATAACAAAAACATTACAGAGAAAGCATTTGGTCTCAGACCATGAAGTAGAGTCAGTCTGAATGTAAATTATGGCAACTACTTGTCAAGGACACAAGCACCAGAATAGTCTTAGGCCACTTGACAACATTCCATTGCTCATCACTGCATTAAAGAGGAACTCATTGGAATTTTTAATAAAGACATTGTGATAATTTAGTGAAACTGCAATATTCGTATATTCTTGACAATCACACTGACAAGAGTGATATTCGAAGAGGAGATTTTAGAATTTTTTTCAGTGTTTCTTTGAATAGCACATTGTGCAACTGGCAAGGACGTTACGACTTCAGAGCTACTTAGTGAGTAATGTCACCTGGGGAGATCCTCTGGGAAAATGTGTAATGTGCAGTTTAAAGTAAAATAACATTTTAAAGTGAATCACAGAAAGGACAAGCTACATCGAGAAGCTAAAAGTCAATTACATGGGTTTGAGAAGAGAACTGACCAAAGGTAAACAGGCTAAACAGACTGAAACATGTGTCTGTAAATGAACACTGGAAATCATTTGAAGGAACAGTGTAAAATACTCAACAAAAGGACGTTCCATTGAAACAGACAAAACCTCAGCAAGAAATTCCCACCCATCCCTCACTCAGGCCAAAATGGATCATATCAGATTATGAGGCTTGGACGATTACCACAAAGTACTTAAAATCCTGAAATGAGAGAGAGTTTAAGCAGTAAGTGTTAAAGGGATTGCAAAGCGTCTGCTAGCGGGGGGAGGACAGTGGGAAGAGGAATCTTTGTCAGGGATTAATGACACGATAGGAACAGGGAGAGGTGAAGGTGCTGGAGATGGTGAGAGTGTGAAAGAAAGTGGTCCAGGTCTGAACTGTGTTACGGATTGCAGCACCTGGAGGGATTTGCAAAGGGAGGGAGAGACATTTACATTTTTATGTATTCATTCATGGGATGAGGGTGACACTGATTGGACCAGCCTTCTTTGCCCCACTGCTAATTACCCAGAGGGCAGATTAGAGTCAGCTATATGGCTGTGGGTCTGGATTCACATGGAGGCCAGACCAGGTTGGAATGTCAGATGACCTTCCCTAAAGGGGCTAAGTGAACCTGACGAGTTCTTCCAAGTGATCAACAATGCTTTTATGGAGGCCGCACCAATGTCTTGTACAGCCACAACACGAGATCCCAACTCCTACCCTCACAGCTTTGCCCTATGAAAGTAACCATTCCAAACACTTGCTTCACCAGCCTGTCTACCAGTGTCGCCCCTTTCAAAGAACTGTGTACCTGTATCCTTGGGTCTCTGATTGACAACACTACCTCGGACTCGAACACTAACTGTACAAGTCCCACGCTGGTTTGTTTCACCAAAATGGAACACTTCACGTTTATCTAATTTGCTATTCTTCAGCCCACTTTCCCAGCAGTACTGTTCATATTGTTGTATCATAGATAACCTTCTTCACTGTCCACTTTACCACCAATTTCAGTGTCACCCAAAAAAACTTACTTACCACAAAACCAATATTCCCATCCAAATATTTATCCAAATGACAAACAACAGTGGACCCACTACACCGCTGGTCAAATGCCTCCAGTCAGAAAAACAACATGTCTCCCATCACCCTCTGTCTCCTACCATCAAGCCAATTTTGTAACCAGTTCACTGGCTCCTCGTGAATGCCATATCATTTTACAATGATCTGGGCTTATTACCCAGTGTACCACACGGAACGTAGAACACAGAACAGTACAGTACAAGGCCCTTTGGCCAAGATGCCATGCCAACCTTTAATCCGTCTGGAAGGTTAAACTAACCGACATACCCTTCATTTTACTGCCATCCATGTGCCAATCCAAGAGTCTATTAAATGTCCCTCATGTATCTGACTCTCCTATCACCGCTGGCAGTGCATTCCAACCACGCAACACTCTTTGTAAAGAACCTATCTCTGAAATTCCTCCTTACCCATCTACCAACCACCTTAAAAATATTTATGCCCACTGACAATAACCATTTATGCTATGGTATAAACAGGTCTCTCGCTATTCATTGTGTCTCACATCATCTTGTTAACCTCTACCAAGTCGCACCTCACCCTTCTTCACTTCAATGACCAAAGGCTTACCTCCCTGAACCTTTTTTCATAAAACATGCTCTCCAACACAGGTAGCATTCTGGTAAATCTCCAATTTACCCTCTCTAAAGCTTCCACTGCTTTCCTGTAATGAGGGGATCAGAACTGAACCAATATTCCAAGTGGGGTCTAACCATGGCTCTATAGAGCTGCAGCATAACTTTTTGGCTTGAAAACCGAATCTCCCAGCAATTGAAAGGCAACATAACATATTACTTTTTGACAACCCTATCAGCTTGGGTGGCAACTTTGAGGGATCGACGGACGTGGAACCCAAGATCTCTCTGTTCCACAACACTACCAAGTATTCTGCCTTTAACCCTGTATTCTGCATTCAAGTTCGACCTTCCAAAATGAATTATTTTACACTTTTCCAGATTAAACTCCATCTGTCACTTCTCAGCCCAGCTCCGCATCCTGTCAATATCCTGCTGCAACTTACAACAGACCTCCACACTATCCACCACTCCACCAACCTCCACGTCATTGGCAAACTTACGAACCCATTCTTCCACAACCATATCCAAGTAATTTAGAAAAAAAACCCACAAAAAGTAGAGTTCCTGCAACCGATCTCTGAAGAACACTACTGGTCACCGAGCTCCATGTTGAAGGCATCCCATCTATCACCACCCTCTGTCTTCTATGTGCCAGGGATTCTGTATCCAGACAGACAGGTATACTGTATCCCATGCCTCTGTACTTTCTGAATGAGCCATAAAGGTGTTCTGTCACATTCTTGAAGAGTTCAGTAAGATTTGTGAGGAAGAGACCTGTCCCTTACAAAGCCATGCTGACTATCTCTAATCCAACTATGGTTTCCTATGGAGTCATAAATTCGCTCTTTCAGAGTCCTCTCCAATAATCTGCACACCACAGACATAAGAAAGTGAAGTCTGAAATTCCCAGGATTTTCCCTATTCCCTTTCTTGAACAAGGGAGTAACATTTGCTGCCCTCCAATCATCTGGTATGACTCCGGTGGACAGTGAGGGTGCAATGGTCATCGCCAAAGGCACAGCAATCCAGTCCCTCGCTTCCTGTAGTAACTTTGGGCATATATCGTCTGGTCCTATAGACTTATCTATCTTTATGTTTTACACAATTCACAGCACATACTCCTTCTTAACATCAACCTGTTCACATAAATCAGTCCTTTTCACGCTGAACTCACAAATAACAAGGCTCCTCTCAGTAGTGAATACTGAAGCACAGTATGCATTAAAGACTTCCCCTACCTCCTGTAACTCCAGGCACAAGATCCCTTCACTATCCCTGATTGGCCCTACCCTCACACTGACCATTCTCTTGTTCCTCACAAAAGTGGAGAATGCCTTACGGTTTTCCTTAATCCTTCCCAACAAAGCTTTTCATGCCCAATTCTAGCTGTCCTAAGTCCATTCTTCAGTTCCTTCCTGGCTACCTTCAGTGAGTACCCAGAGTGTGGAAACAGGCCATTTGGCCCAACAACTCCTATACGAACCGTCTGAATAACATCCCTCCCAAAACAATTCCCCCACCTATTACTCTCTATTTACCCTAACTAACGTGTCAATCCTGTACATCCCTGAACACTATGGGTAATTTACCATTTGCAAGGATTGTGAAGGTTTGTAGCTCAGGTTGAGATTTAGGGTTTGCTCTCTGAGCTGTAGTTTTGCTATCCAGACGTTTCATTACCTGGCTAGGTCACATCATCAGTGGCGACCTCCAAGTGAAGTGAAGCTGTTGTCTCCTGCTTTCTATTTATATTTTTCTCCTGGGGTTTGTGGTGATGTCATTTCCTGTTCTTTTTCTGAGGGTTGATAGATGGCATCGAGATCTATGTGTATGTTTATGGCGTTATGGTTGGAGTGCCAGGCGTCTAGGAATTTTCTGGCATGCCTTTGCTTAGCCTGTCCAAGAATAGATGTGTTATCCCAGTCGAATTGGTGGGTTTTTTCATCTGTGTGTAGGGCTACGAGGGAGAGAGGGTCGTGTCTTTTTGTGACTAGCTGGTGTTGGTGTATCCTGGTGGCTAACGTTCTTCCAATTTGTCCTATGTAGTGTCTGTGGCAGTCCTTGCATGGAATTTTGTAGATGACGTTGGTTTTGTCCATGGGATGTACTGGGTCTTATAACTTTGTTAGTTTTTGTTTGAGAGTGTTGGTGGTTTTGTGTGCTACTAGGATTCCGAGGTGTCTTAGTAATCTGGCTGTCATTTCTGAAATTGAGCCCCCCTCAGACCTATAGTCGCACTACCCGGAACACCAACTTACAAACTGGCCAAAGAACTACACGCAAGACTAATATACCTAATAGAAAAGTTACAGCACTCCATCCACTCCACCCAGGAATTCCTAAAAATCATCAAAAACACCAAAATAGAGGAAGACGAAGCAATGATCTCATTCGACGTAACAGCACTGTTAACCTCCGTCAACATCGACCTGCAAAGGAAACCCTTACCACACTTTTAGAAGAGACCATCACAAACACACCAACCACCATCAATCACATTACTAATGAAAACATAATGAAGCTAGTGGACCTGTGCCTCACCAAACACTTTACTTTCAACAACATAGTCTACAAATAAACCAACGGCACACCCATGGAATCTCCGCTCTCAGGATTCATAGCAGAAGCAGTAATGCAAAGACTAGAACAAACAGCCCTACCAACCATCAAACCGAAAATCTGGGTCTGCTACGTAGATGACACATTTGTCATCACAAAACGAAACAAGATAGAAGAGATATTTAACATCATCAACAACACCCTCACTGGCATAAAGTTCATCAAGCAGGAAGAAACCGACAACAAACTCGTATTCCTGGACGTCACAGTCGAAAGAAAGGACAACGGAGAATTACAAACCTGCGTATACAGAAAACCGACAAACACTGACCCAAAACGTAACTACACCAGCAACCATCCCAACACACACAAACGAAGCTGTATCAGAACACTATTCCAACGAGCCACCACACACTGCAGCAGATGAACTTCTGAAAACAGAGGAGAACCACCTGTACAATGTATTCAAGAAATACAGTGTGCAGATTCCTCAAGAACAAACCACGACAAACAGACCAAACACAGCCAGAAACTCCAACCACCTTACCATACATCAAAGAAGTTTTAGAAATGACAGCCAGACTACTAAGACACCTCGAAATCCAGTAACACACAAACCCACCAACACTCTCAAACAAAATCTAACAAACTTATAAGACCCAGTACATCCCATGGACAAAATCAACGTCATCTACAAAAGTCCATGCAAGGACTGCCACAAACACTACATAGGACAAACAGGAAGAAAGTTAGCCACGAGGATACACGAACACCAGCTAGCCACAAAAAGACACGACCCTCTCTCCCTAGTAGCCCTACACACGGATGGAAAAAAACACAATTTCGACTGGGATAACACATCTATCCTGGCACAGACTAAGCAAAGGCATGCCAGAGAATTCCTAGAGGCCTGGCACTCCAACCACAATGCTATAAATATAGATTTACATATCATCTATCAACCCTCATAAAACGATAAGAAAATGACATCACCACAAACCCCAGGAACCCCATCCAGGAGAAAGATATAAATAGAAAGCAGGAGACAACAGCTTGGCTTCACTTGGAGGTCGCCACTGATGATGTTACCTAGCCAGGAAATGAAACGTCTGGATATCAAACCGACAGCTCAGCGAGCAAACCTACACCCCCGTAATTTACCAAGGATGATACACCTAATCTGCACATCTTTGGACGGTAGGTGGAAACTGGAGCACCTGGAGGAACCCCACGCAGACATGGGGAGAACGCGTAAACTCCACACAGACAGTCGCCTGGGAATGGAATCGAAATCGGGTCCCTGGTGCTATAAGGCAGCGGTGCTAACCACTGAGTCATTGTGCCGCCACCATGTAACCCTGGAGAGGTCTAATTATCATTGCGTCCTCAACCTTATGTAAGCTTCGTTCTTTCTCTTGACCAGATGTTCTACATCCCTTGGAACCTTGTCAAATGCTTTGCTGAAGTTCATGTAGACAACGCTGACTGCTCTGCCTTCATCTATCTCTTGGCCAACTCCTCGAAGAGTCAATCCGGTTTGTGAAAAACGGTTTTCCACTCACAAACCATGCTGACTATCTCTAATCAACCCTTGTCTTTCCAAATAAGCATAGCTCCTTTCTCTCAGAATCTCCTCCAACAACGTCCCCACGACTGGGCTCACTGGGCTGTAATTTCCTGGATTTCCCTGCAACCCTTAAGTGATGGAACAGCATTAGCCGTCCTCTTGTCTTCCGACACCTCACTGTGTCTGTTGATAATATAAATATCTCTGTTAGGGACACTGCAATTTCTTCCCTAGCTTCCCCCAAGATTCTTGGATCGACCTAATTAGCTACTGAGAATTGATCTACCTTTATTTGTGTTGAGATTCCAACACTTTCTCTTCTCTGTTTAGGATTCTTTCCAAAACATCGCAAATTATTTCCCAAAGTTCGAGCTTCCATGTGTTTGTCCAGAGTAAATACTGATAAGACTTTTTTTGTTTAAGATCTCTCCCATCTCCTCTGGTTCCATACATTGGTGACCTTATTGATCTTTAAGGGGCCCTATTCTCTACCAAGTTATTCTTTAGCCCTTATTGAAACTTGCACAAAGGCTTCTGAACATTCAAATAGACCATATCCTCCGCACCAACAACCCCCTCCCACCACACCCTTATCTATTCTGCTGTTTATATTCACAGCAACAAATAAAATCCAACAGGCACAAAAACAAATTCGTTTTTATAAAATGTGTTTCTCAGGGTTCAGATTTTTTATTGATATGTCGTTTTTCACTCATTTCAGAATGCTCCTGACTTACTGTCAGGCTAACAGTATTTGTTTTTAGACTGGAAACATAAAAGGTTGTAGGAGTTCTTGTTTATCAATCTGAAAAAAAGTAGCTTACATGGTCATCAAGTAATAGAGAAGGCAAATCAAGTGCTGCCATTTATTACAAAGGGAATGGAGTCTAAATATAGGGAGGTCTTACTAAAATGATGCAAGTTACAAGTCAGACTACACCTAGACTATTATGAACAGTGTGTGTGCTCTTGTATCAGAGGCAGGCCAGAGAAGGTCCACTCGGCTGATGTTGGAAATGGAGGGATTTTATAATAAGACGAGGTGGAGTAGATTGAGAATGAACCCACTGAAGTTTAGAAAAATGAGAGAGAAACTGAATGAAACATGCAAGATTCTGAAGTGCTTTGATCGGACAAATGCTGGGAAGTTAGAAAATAGAACAGTGCAGCAATAGGCCCTTCGGCCCACCTTGATATCATTCTCAACTCATCCCATCTGTATATACATGGTCCATATCCCTCTATTCTCTGCCCGTTCATGTTTCTGTCTAAATGCCACTTCAAAACTTTACTCACATTTCTGTTTCTACGACCTCGCTTGGCAACTTCCACTCTATAAAACAAATTTCCTCACGTACTTCATTTTAACCTCTCTTTCTTACCTTGAACCTCTGCGCTCTTCTATTTGAAACTTACACATTGGAAAAGAAATTCTGACCATCAACATTAGCTCTCCCTGTCTTAAGGTTATATTCCTGTACCTGGTCGCCTGTCAGCCTCTGATACTCTCACAAAGCAATCCAACTTTGTTTAATTTCCTCTTAACACTTAACATACCCTTAGAAACATAACACAGGTAACGTGCTGATAACCCCCTTTTGTACCCTCTCCAAAGCCTCCCCATCCTCCCTATTGTGTGAAGATGAGAACTGCACACAGTACTCCAAATGTGGCCAATCAGAAGTTTTATACAATTGCCACATCAGATGCAAATCACTGTAACCAACCTTGTGACCGATGAAGGCCAGTGTTCGATTTGCTTTCTTTCCCATCTAAAACAATTGTGTTGCCATTTTCAGGGAGTTACTGGCTTGCACCAAGATCCTTCTGTATATCAATGTGCCTCAGTATCCTAACTTGGATCTTGAATTTGACATCATCTCACACTTGTCCAGATTAAACTCAGAACTGAAAATGTGTTGCTGGAAAAGCACAGCAGATCAGGCAGCATCCAAGGAGCAGGGGAATCGACGTTTCTGGCATGAGTCCTTCTTCAGGAATGAGGAAAGTGTGTCCAGCAGGCGAAGATAAAAGGTAGGGAGGAGGGACTTTGGGGAGGGGCGTTGGAAATGTGATAGGTGGAAGGAGGTCAAGGTGAGGGTGATAGGCCAGAGTGGGGGTGGGGGCGGAGAGGTCAGGAAGAAGATTGCAGGTTAGGAAGGCGGTGCTGAGTTCGAGGGATTTGACTGAGACAAGGTGGGGTGAGGGGAAATGAGGAAACTGGAGAAATCTGAGTTCATCCTTTTCAGTTGGAGGGTTCCTAGGCGTAAGATGAGGCGCTCTTCCTCTAAATGTCGTGTTGCTATGGTCTGGCGATGGAGGAGTCCAAGGATCTGCATGTCCTTGGTGGGCTGGGGGGGGGGGAGTTGAAGTGTTGAGCCACGGGGTGGTTGAGTTGGTTGGTCCGGGTGTCCCCGAGGTGTTCTCTGAAACGTTATGCCATTTTTTAGCTCATCTTTCTAACTGATCTTTAACCTCCTGTAACCTTGGATATCCTTGCTCATTAACCCCAATTCAACCAATTTTTATTTCATCTGCAATAATTATATTTGTCACTATCTTTCATTTCAATTGTGTGAGAATATGTAACCAGGGGCAGAAAATCCCAACAAGGGCTCACCCATGTAAGATGGAGATGAGGAGGAATGTCTTCACTCAGAAGGTAGTGACTCTGTGGGAATTCCTGACTGCAGGGGGCTGCCGAGACTGGGTCATTAAGAATATTTACAACAGAGATGGTCAGATTGTAAAGAATCAGGGAAACAAGGGTTTTGTGGAGAAGGCAGGAAAGTAGAATTGAAGATCATCAGGTCAGCCATGACCTGATTGAAGGGCAGAGCATACTCAATGGGCCAAATGGCCTAATTCTGCTCCTACATCTCAACTCAGTATCTCCATTATAACATTATGAATCTCTGCTCACAAACTCCTTTATAATGGGATTATTAGATATTTATTATTACACAGCATTTGATCTACAAGAGACAATTTTGTTGATGGCTCCTTCATATGATGCTTTGGAAAACCATCTCATATACAATCCAGGATTCCATCCATTACAGCCCTGATACTCATTAGTTATCCAATCGGGATGGAGACCACTGTCACACACAGTTACTATCCTGCCCTTGCTACAAGTATATTCAGTGTCCTGACCACAACCATATTGACATTACCACTACTGTCTGGTGCCTATAAAAGAATTCTTGCTAACACTTGCTGCTGCTTGTTTATTCTCAGCCCCACCCAAATAGACTCCAAATTTTGATCTTCAGATCCACGTGACTGTCTCAGCAATGCATTAACCTCATCTTTTCTTCACAATTTGTTGGCTTTTTGCCTGTCCTGCCTTGAACCCAACAACCCTTCAATATTCCCTTCCCAACGATGGTCATTCTGCAGCTACAACTCCGGAATGACAGTTCCATAATATCTGTTCACTGTCATTCCATTTGCCTTATGGCGAATGCACGGAGTCATTCCTCAGTAGAGGGGGATTGAACGCATGAGTAGATGTTACAGAGATAGGAAGGCTTACAGGGTCTCGAGGATGTTCAAATTAAACAGAGTTACATCTGGCCAAGAATGTCAGTGGCACAAATGGGTTTGGGTATTGGAGGAATTTACAGAGATAGAGGGAGCTGGATTAGATTCTGGAGATAGGAATAGGGATCGATGTAGGGAGAGGCAGGCAGTCTGAGAGGCAGAGACAGTGGGTGTTTCAGGGAGAAGTGTATTGTATATACTAACAGAGATATGAAACGTTGTAGTGACAGAAGACATTTACAGTTATAAGAAGGTTTCCAGGTTCTGAAGGCTGCATAGATAGGAAAGCAATGGAGAATGCCAGGTTACTGGGTTGGAGAGAGTTACACAAATGGGGAGGGTTGCGCAAACTGAAAGAGGTTCCTGTGGTCAGGAGGGTTGGGGGGCGGTGAGGTTTAAATAGATTAAGATAGAAGAATTGTAGAAGGATAGGGAGGTTACAGATGGATGTAGGGATTGGATGAGCTGACATTGAAAGTGAATCTTATGGAAACTGGGGAGTCACAAAGATTTGGGTTGGTGCTAAATTCGGCAAATAGGCAGGGACTTCAAGGGATTACTCAACAAGCGAAGATTAAAGGGGCTCAATAGATTGGGGTGTTGTCAGGACTGGAAGAGGTTACACAGAAAGGCAGGGATTTAAGGGCTGTGGATGTTTACGGAGATAGTGGCGGGGCTGAAGCAGTTAGCAGAGACATGAAACTTTTAGGACAGTACTAAGATACAAAGGCTTCAGTTAGTGCAAGAATGGGAAGCTTAATGGGACTGGAGGAGTGAAGAAAGGTACAGACAGCAGTGGTGGCTGCAGATGTTAACGGATTATAGAGAGAGTTCCAGGTTAGAGAGAGTGTGGGCTTCGGATTATGAGAGCCATTGGACGACGTGGAGTAGCCTTGGAAAATGGCGAGTTTGCAGCTATAGAAGGTGCTGAAGGGACTGGATGTGGTAAAAGATGTAGGGAGGGTTGTGAAAGCAATTGGTGGTTAGTGATAGGGAGCACTGCAGAGACTGCAGGGGATCATGAAACGGTGATTTCTAAGAGCAGGGGGAATTAACAGAAATAGAGAAAATGCAGTGCCTGAAGAGGATTCAGCAATCAGGATGTTTCAAGGTGAAGGACAATGTTACAAAGACTGGGACAGTTGTAGGCATTGGAGGAGCATACATAGATAGGGAGGCTTTCAATCCTGTAGGAGGTATGTTACAGAGATGGGGAGAGTTTCACAACTAAATGGAGTTAGAAAGATCAGGAGGATTTGAGGTTATTTGGAGCAGCTTTAACTGTATAGTTTCTCCAGAGATAGAGAGAGTTGTGGAGACTGGAACAAGTGACATAGATCGGGAGGGTTTTAAGAATAAGGAGGACTTTTCAGAGAAACGGAAGGATGTAGGGATGGAACATGGTGAGAGTCACAGTGACAATTACAGCAGTTCATGAAGGTAACATAAATAAATAGTGTATTGATCAGGGGAGCACATTAAAGGTATAAAGGTTTCTAGTGACTGAAGAAGATTACATGCACAGCGAAGGGAGTAGGGACTACGAGAGTTAACAGAGATTGATTCTGATTGAGAAAGGAAGAGTTTATTGTCATCATTAGGATCATAGAGACTAAATTCCATGATAGGGATGGATGAACTGGATGGTATCCACAGCCATGGAGGATGTTTACAGGTGGAGGAGATTCCTAAGGTCAAGATCTCCTTGGGAGATTACACAGATATTGAGATTCTCAGGTAGGAGCCTGACATAGTTACAAAGACAGGGAGGTAATTCAGGTCTGGAAGGGATTACACAGATCGGGACAGCTCAATGGACTGAATAATTTTTCACAGATAAGGAAGAGTTGGAGGAGCTGGAGAGGTTTACCCAGATAGGGACAGATGGAGAGGTTCAAAGTTGGTGAGAAGATTTGTAGCTCGAGTGCTCGTTGTTGTAGTTCTGTTCGCCGAGCTGGAAGTTCTTGTTGCAAACGTTTCGTCCCCTGTCTAGGTGACATCCTCAGTGCTTGGGAGCCTCCTGTGAAGCGCTTCTGTGGTGTTTCCTCCGGCATTTATAGTGGCCTGTCCCTTCCGCTTCCTGTTGTCAGTTTCAGCTGTCCGCTGTAGTGGCCGGTATATTGGGTCCAGGTCGATGTGTTTGTTGATGGCGTTTGTGGATGAGTGCCATGCTTCTAGGAATTCCCTGGCTGTTCTTTGTTTGGCTTGCCCTATAATGGTAGTGTTGTCCCAGTCGAATTCATGTTGCTTTTCGTCTGCGTGTGTGGCTACAAACGAAATTGCATAAAGGCACTATTCAAAAGGGCCACAACACACTGCAGTACACCAGAACTGCAAAAAGAGGAAGAGGAACACCTTTTCCAGGTATTCGCCAAAAACGGATATCCTCGCAATTTCATCAACAGATGCCTAAGAGAAAGACAATGGAACGAGGACATACCGCAACCCAAAGGACGAGCCACACTACCATACATCAAGAACATCTCTGAACTGACAGCCAGACTACTGCGACCACTCGGACTTATAACAGTACACAAACCAACAGCCACACTCAGACAACAACTCACCAAAACGAAGGAGCCGATACCCAACATGAGCAAAACTAATGTAGTGTACAAAATCCCATGCAAGGACTGCACAAAACACTATATAGGACAAACAGGAAGATAGCTAACGATCCGCATCCATGAACATCAACTAGCCACGAAACGACACGACCAGCTATCCCTAGTAGCCACACACGCAGATGACAAGCAACATGAATTCGACTGGGACAACACTACCATTTTCGGGCAAGCCAAACAAAGAACAGCCAGGGAATTCCTAGAAGCATGGCACTCATCCACAAACTCCATCAACAAACACATAGACCTGGACCCAATATACCAGCCACTACAGCGGACAGCAGAAACTGACAACCGGAAGCGGCAGGGACAGGCCACTATAAATGCCGGCGGAAACACCACAGAAGCGCTTCACAGCAGGCTCCCAAAAACTGAGGATGTCACCTAGACAGGGGACGAAACGTTTGCAACAAAAACCTCCAGCTCGGCGAACAGAACCACAACAGATGGGGAGGTTAAAGGCAAATATATTGACATGGAGGGTGGTATTGGTCGGAGGAGCTTACAGGGATAGACAGTCCTGTCTGGGTTTACAGGGATGAAGGAAATTAGTATCTACTGGAGAAGTTTAGGGATGAGGGCGTTAGGGATTGGAGAACCTGACAGAGACAGAGAGCATTGTGGGACTAGAGGAGATTCCAAACAGAAGAAGGATTATCGGGAATGGAGGATATTACAGAGATCACGAATACAGCATGGGCCAGGATTGATACCTGGGATCCCCTGTGCTGTCTCAGTGAGAGCAGTACAGCAGAGGTGAAAACAGGACCTTCACAAGATGATGGGATTGCGGCCTGGAATGTAACTTTCCTTGCCCAGCAGTGTATCTATGTCCTAAATCTCTCAGCCATGTTTCCGTTATGGTTGGAATATCACAGTCCCCCGAGCCAACCCAAGCTCTGAGCTCATCTCCCTTAACAGTCAGGCCTCATGCATGCCGGTCAGCCAACCAACACCACCACCCCCCCCCCCCCCCCACGTCTTCACTTCACTCCCCAGCCCCCCAACCACCATCACCAAGGGACACACTGGTGCCCCTCTGGTTCAAATCCAACCCACCCACCCCCACTTGTTCAGGTCACCTCTACCCTAAAAGAGATCCCAATGATCCAAGAACTGAAAACCCTTGCTCCTACACCAGCTCCTCAGCCATACATCCATCTGGCCTATCTTTCTATTTCTATTCTTACTTGCACGTGGCACTGAGAGTAATCTGGAGATCACTACCCTTGAGGTCCTGCTTTTCAACTTCTTACCTAATGGCCGATATTCATTTCACAGGACCCCATCCCATTATCTACCTCTGTCATGTTGTCCGATGTGGACAATGATCTCTGGCTGTTCACCCTCCCTTTCAGAACGTTCAGTAACTGTTCAGAGACATACTTGACCCTTGTACCCAGGAGGCAGCACACCATCCTGGGGTCATGTCTGCAGCCACACAGTCTCCTGTCTGTCCCCTTCACAACTGAGTCTCCTATAATGAGAGAGGATGTGGCAAACAGAGACTGGCATGAACTACCTGCAGACAGGGCTATCTTTGGAAAAATTAGATTAGATTACTTACAGTGTGGAAACAGGCCCTTCAGCCCAACAAACCCACACTGACCCGCCAAAGTGCACCCACCCAGACCCATTCCTCGACATTTACCCTTGCACCTAACACTACAGGCAATTTAGCTTGGCCAATTCACCTTACCTGCAGGTAGTGAATGTCAGGAATTCCCTATTCCACAGAATTAGTGAGCTAGATCACTGGAAGTGTTTATAAAGTAATTCGACGGACTTCGACCTATCAGAGTGGTGAGCGCTATGAAGAATTGCATATGAAAGAGGAATTGAGACCAACAGCAGATCAGCCACAATGTTCGTGAAGGGCAAGTCAGGCTTGAGGTGAAAACGGGCCCCTGTTTCTGATCTTTTTCATTCTGTGTTTGTCAAGTTTTGAATTATATTTTACTGGAGGTGCTGTTTTTGAGTGTTGTAGTCAGAGGGACCAGAATATTTTGTAAGCCATCTCTGGGTGAAATATGGGGACTGCAGTAACAATAAATCTGGGTCTACACATGACCAAAGAAATAATAAAGCACATGTTGCAGAGAGGGGAAGCTATGTAAAGAAAGATGAAGGGCCACATTTTTACAATATATTTGTTTAATTATACAAAGCATGTGTGACGGTCGTGAGGGGCTCAATGGTCTCATCTGTTTCTGTGCGCTCGGCTGTAGGAGTATGTGGCCTCCAACTCCGCCAGTCTGCTTGTTTGAGGAGCTGAGGAAGGGAATTCCAGATTTTGACCCAATTACAGTAAAGGATCGGTGACATATTTCCATGTCAGGATGCCGAGTGTTTTAGAGAGGGGCTTACAGTGGTGCTGTTCCCTTGTATCTGCTACTCCTGTCCTTCGAGATGCAAGTGGTAGTGGGAAGGTACTGTCTAAGGAAGTGGCAAAGTTACTGCAGTGTAGTATTTTAGATAGTGCATATGGCAGGTACTAAGAATCAGATTTGGAGGCAATGGACGCTTGTGGATGTGCTACTGATCAAGTGGGATGCTTTGTCCTGGACAATGCCAAGCTTCTTGAGTGCAGTTGAAGCTGTTCCTAACCAGTCAAGGGGCGAGCTGTGCTATTGGCCTCCTGACCTCTGTCTCTTAGACAGTCAATTGGCTTTGCGAGTCAGGAGGGTGAGTTACTCGCTGCAGTATTCCTAGCATCTGGCCTGCTCGTACAACCATTGTATTCATATGGAGTGTCCAGCTCAATTTCCAATGAACAATAAAACCCCGGGTGTCGATGGTGATGGATTAAGTGATGGTAACACTATTGAATGTCAACGGGTTTTGGTTAGGTTGTCTCTTATTGTCAATGGTCATTGTCTCGCAGTTTTGTGGTGTGAATGCTGTATGCCACTTGTCAGCTCAAGTCTGGAAATTGTCCAGATTTTGTTGTGTTTGAATGTGGACTGAGGAGTCACAAAAAAGTGCTAGATTAATGCAGATTTCACTTCTGACCTTCTGATGGAGGGAAGGTCATTGCTGAAGCAGCTGAACATGATTGTGCCAAGGACACTTTCTTCAGGATCTCCAACAGAGATTTGCTTTGGCTGAGACGACTGCCCTCTAACAAGCAGAGCCATCTTTCAACGTGTGAGGTGTGACTGCAGGCAGCAGGGAGGTTGTCACCTGATACCCATTGAATCCAGTTTTGCTAGGCTCCATAATATCACACTCTGTCGAATGTGACCTTAATGTCAAGGGCTGTCACTGTCCCCTCATTTCTGGAATTCAGTTCTTTGTCCATGTTTAAAAAAAGTCTGTAATTCAGACATGGGCTGAGTAGGCCTTGCGTAACCCACATTTACGCAGGTTATTGCTGAGCCAGTGCTGCTTGATAGCACCTCCCTACATCTAACTCATGATTGAGCCTGGACTGATGGGGCAGTAATTCATCAGGGTGGTTTGACCTATTTTCTGTGCACAGGACGTGCCTGGCCTATTTTCCACATTGTCCATGCTAGTGTTTTAGCTGTACCGGGATTTCTTGGCTAGCACAAGTCATCAGTATTATTGCCAGAATTTTGTTAGGATCCATAGCATTTGCAGTAAGCCCTGCCCCCCCTCACTCCCCCCTCCCCCCCCCCCCCCGCCCTCCCCCGCCACTCACCGCCCACCAGTGTCTTGAATTCACATGGAGAGAGGCGAATTCCCTGCTGACAGGTATCTGTGGTATTGGTGATCTATGAAAGATGCCGAGATGGATCAGACAATTGGCACTTCTGGCTGAAGATTGCTGTGAATGCTTCAGCCTTAACTTTTGTGCTGATGTGTTGTGCTCTCCAAAGCAGAGCAAGGAAATATCTGTGGAGCTTATTCCTTCAATGAGTTGTTTAATTATCAACTTTAATTCATGACTTGATGTGGCAGCACTGTGGGCTCAGACCCCTGTTTCCTGAATGAATGGTCTAGCCACAATATATCCAGACTATAACTCCAACCCCCACGCCATAATGTGGATATTCACAACAGAAGATTACTTATCCTTTGTATTGTGTAGATTCCAGCAATGCATCGTATATTCGCTTAAATTGTTAGTCTCGAAAATGCTTTACTTCACAGACTTTAGGATATAATGTTCTGGTTTCAATTCTTCTCTCCGACAGGCAAGGCCATCGATGTCACACTGGCTTTCCTCCTCACTAATTGTAAAACCAAACATTTTTCACCTCATCTTTGAACTTACTGATCAAAATTGCTACGTTCTTGACTAGACCGTTCACATACGCTGCAATCAGCAAAGGATCCAGCAACAAGTGATATAGTAAGCCACTGGACCCAAGATGTCTTCACAATGACTACCTTCGACCATTACCTTCTGCCAACAAATAAACCTTCGATGCATTTGCCAAACTGCACCAGATCCCATGAACCCTTACCATATTAAAGATGCAAGAGCTAGTCAAAAACGAGATTGAAGTCAAGAAGCATTACATCCACTTTTTGCACCCGATGTTACATCTCATTGCCTCTCCGGAAAACAGAATCAACCACTTCCGATATGATATCACTTCCACCAAAGCCATGCTGAATTTTATTGCTTAAACCTTACAATTCCAACTTTTAATGAATGCTGTCTCTTAGATTTACTTATTAACTTCCCTCAAGTTTTCTACTTTTAAACATAGGTTTATGAGTGAAACTATACATTGTCATTTAGCTCCTTTCACCCGATGACAACTCTTCTTATCTCTCTGACAGATAATTTACTCTAGCTGAAATAATCTTGTGTCTCTTCTGTTTCATTCTGGGAAATGGGAATGGAATAGAACACAATGTTGAGACCAACAGCAATCTGTCCGTTTGTTCTTGACACTGTCAGTGTGTGTTCACCCTCAGAGGCAGGAAGACTTTGTGCTGATAATACGGAAAGTAGCGCCTGATGTATAATTCTCAGCTGGCACACAACTTCCTGTTTCTATGTGCCAGCAGCAAGCCACACATCTCACTTCTGATCAGAAAATAAACCCAGGGGATGCAATCTGGCGGAAACATCTGCCAATGTGGCCTATATCAGGACACAGAGTGTGAAGTGATCACATTGAAGTGAAATTTGCAAATTGACCTTTCGATCTCTGTTTCGCGGTCTGATTCCAGGACGTCATTGGACGAGTCTCTCGACCATCTAACAAGTTCATTCGATTCACTAACGTCTGGTACATATCGACATGCGCCTTGTCATGTCTTTGATCTTGTACTACTTGTTACTCTCTCTTCAGATTTAATGTTCCCAGTTTTTGATTCTGTCTTCTGTATCCATCACCTTCCCAGCAGAATACATTCTGTTTGATCTGTTTCCTAAATTTTGATCAACTAAACAAATAATACAGTTTTGTACAGACAGGTATGTCGGTGTGTCAGATTAACAGAATCAATATATGGAGAGATCACCTTGGCTGTATCTAACTCTGACCGACATTGAATTCAAATAAAGCACAGCACTGTATGGTTTCAAACTTTGCAAATCCTCTCTCTTTGAAAGAGCTTGTTCTAACTGTTAATTATTTTCTAGATTATTTCACAATCTATGACTAAAAATCTCTATTTTTAACAACGTTTCAAATATTATTAAAAGTTACAGCCCTGGCATTTCCTACAGTGAACTTTGTGGTGTTTAAATGTTCTGGTCAACATTTGCTTCAAGCAGAAGATTAAAACATTGGTTTCTCCGAGTTCCCAGCCATTGCCCTTGCAGTTCCATAATAACTGCAAGCTATTGATAAGCCCCAGAGAGAACAGAATGTCCAGGCCCTGTACACATCCAAACGCCATGATGTCGGCCTCGAAGCCCTCCGTTTCTTCCTGTCACGCCAACCCAAGCAGTACATGCTCAACCTCAACTACATTTCCTTTCAATCCTCCCACTTCCTCCAAACCAAAGGGGTAGCCATGGACACCTGTATGGACCCCAGCTATGCCTGCCTCTTCGTCAGATATGTGGAACAGTCAATCTTCCACAGCTACACTGGTACCATTGCCCACCTTTACCACCGCTACATTGATGACTGTATCAACGCCACCTCATGCTACCACTAGGAGGTTGAACAGTTCATCAACTTTACTAAAGCCTTCCACACTGTCCTCAACTTCACAGGGACCAACTCGGACACCTCCCTCCCTTTCCTAGACCTCTCCACCTGTATGTCCAGTGACCAACTAAACATTTAATACAAGCCCACTGACTGCCACAGCTTCCTGGGCTACACTCCTCCCACCCGACCTCCTGTAAAAATGCCATCCCTTATTGTCATTTCCTCTGCCTACACTGCACATGCTCCCAGGAGGACCAGTTCCCAGATGACCTCCTTTTTCAAAGACTGCCATTTCCCCTCCCATTTGGTCGACGATGCCCTTGAACCCCATCCCTCCAATCGCAACAGGGAGCCCTCCTGGTCCTCATCTTCCACCGCACCAACCTCGCATACATCATATCATCCTCCGCTGCTTCCACCACCTGTAAACAGACCCCATCACTCGGGGTATATTTCCCTCCCTACCCCTATCTGCATTGGGGAGACACCATTCCCTCCACGACTCCCTCGTCAGGTCCATGCCCCTCCATCAGCCCACACCTCCCCCCTCACCTCCGACAAGGCCCCAAACGATCCTACCACATCCCAGAGAAATTTGTCTATACTTCCACAAATGTCATCCACTGTGTCTGTTCCACCTGCTGTGGTCTCCTATACATCCGGGAGACAGGACACTAACTTGCGAATCATTTCAGAGAACATCTCTGGGACACCCGTGCCAACCAACCGCACGGCCCCGTGGCTGACCACTTTAACTCCCTCTCCCACTCCACCAAGAACAGTCCGGTCATAATCTGTTCATTTGCAATGAATAAATACAAAATAACCGAGCCTGAATTTGGGATGATATTAACAGGATTTATTTTGATCTAAGCATGAACAGATTATTTTGACATAACAGGTGGAGAGATTCACTTCCTGAAAAAGCAGCTCAAGTGATATAAGCTGGCACCAAACCGAGTTTGGTCAATACTGAGGCAAAAATACAGCATACAGTCTTGAGTGAAATAAATAAAGAAACTATCTTAACACCGGAACAAGATAGAGCGTATTAAATATGAACAAAGGCACAAGCATCTTAGGATATAATAGAAAAGTAATTTATAGTACATTGAAATGCAAACAGAGATGTGAATTTGTGTCTCGATATTCTTCCTAGCTAAATTAATCATTTCAAAAATGCCTTTGTTAATTTTCATGAATCATTCGTTGGTCCATTCCATGAACCTTGCTAGGTCCTTGTTAAATTCGAAACCATCGCCTTCCAGGTTCACAGAGGTTGCGAGTTTCATGTTACAGCAAATTGTGAACTGTATGCCAATGTCTTAGTTAAATATTTAAAGCAATCACAGCTCCAAATATTTACAAAATATCACTATGGATCTTCCTGGAATCCAAAAAAAATTGTCCCTTTGATCAATGATTTCTAAAATTTGCTAACATATCTGTTGTGAAGGACGTTTTCAAATAACTTGAAGTGCAAATGGTTCACATCAGTCGGAATACAGTAACATTTCATGTGTTATCCCATACAAAAAGAAATCAAGCAATATTCACGAGTTGCTCTCAGCAAGTCTATGATGGACTGTTTTATCAAACAAAATCATTTCCAATGTTGTGAGTGCTTGTCTATCTTCTGTGCAGTGGTCTGAATTTTGTGTCTGACTGCAGATGAAACTGGCTGATCTGGGTAAAAGTACAGTTTGTGCCTTTCACATTGTTAATGTTTCTTGCTGACTTTATTTGAATAAAGTGATGTTGTCCCAGGCATCGTCTGGCACCATTAATTAGACCATTAATTTCCACATCACTAGCCAGACTATCAGGTGGAGTGTATTGATCTCATTGAAACGAATGCTGGGAATATTTCCGGTATGAATCATGTGAAGTAGAGCCTCTGAACGAGACATAGAACATAGAACAATACAGCACAGAACAGGCCCTTCGGCCCACGATGTTGTGCCAAACATTTGTCCTAGCTTAAGCACCTAACCATGTACCTATCCAATTGCCACTTAAAGGTCACTAATGATTCTGACTCTGCCACTCCCACAGGCAGCGCATTCCATGCCCCCACCACTCTCTGGGTAAAGAACCTACCCCTGACATCTCCCCTCTACCTTCCACCCTTCACCTTAAATTTATGTCCCCTTGTAACACTCTGTTGTACCCGGGGGAAAAGTCTCTGTCTATCTATTCCCCTCATCATCTTATAAACCTCTATCAAGTCACCCCTCTTTCTTCGCCTTTCCAATGAGAAAAGGCCTAGCACTCTCAACCTATCCTCGTACGACCTATTCTCCATTCGAGGCAACATCCTGGAGACAAAGTAGGAAAGATGAATTTCGAGTAGTAGGAAGTTTTTACGACAGAGCGAGATCACTTCACCCATCGCACCTGTATCACGTGAAGACAGAGCCTTCCAGCCAACACCCACTTTATAGCATGTTGTCCATAACCGTGCAGGTGATAGCACTGTAAACATTCGGGAACATTGTGTAGGGTCTAATCCATTATCAACATAGATATGATCTCCAATGCTGTAAATCCTGGCTTATGGGGAAAAAGTAGGGGCAGAACTGTATCAATATTCAAACAGTTGGTGCAGCCCTGAGGAGCTAATAGGCCCATTTCTAAACGTTGTTCCTCAGGATATGTTGACTATTCTTGACTTAATATCATTGTAAACTGATATGAAAAAAATGCAGACATGTTCCCCAGAAATGCTGACAGTAACATACCTTTATTCAGCCAAGATCAGCAACATGAATTAAGAAAGTTTTAAAAAAACTTTCTTTTAACTGATTATTGACAACACGGATTTCACAAAGTGCGAAGTACAGAGGGGAAGGGTGGAGGGGTGGGGGTGGGCGATGTTCACTATTCCCTGATGTCTGGTTGCCTTTGTGAGCAACAGATGAACCTGCGAACCAGATTCACGATGGTACTGCAGGTATTTCAGCAGATACTGTGTACACGGAATTCTCCCATAAATCAGCAATGACATGAACATTTATTTTTAATGGTGTGTGAAGCCAACTAAAATTGAACAATATGGTGGGAGAACTTCCTTACATTTCTTTGAACTTGTAACCAGGAACACTGTCTGTGGATCTGGGGTGAGAGGAGGATCTTTCACAGCAGAATGTGAGGGAACAGAGTCACCGTTTGAAATCCAGTTAGACTGTAACATTTGTCACTGGAGGGTGAGAGTTCCGGGGGGGGGGACCTCATACAAGTTTATAAAGCCATGAGTGGAAAGGTGAATGGCTCCAAATGACGTGATTCATACTGGAAATGTTCGAAGCTTTTGTTTCAAAAATATCACATATCAATAAACTCCACCTGACCCTACGGCTAGCGATGGTCTAATTAATGGTGCCAGACGATGCCTGAGACAACATCACTTTATTCAACTAAAGTCAGCAATATACATTAACAATGTGAAAGGCACAAACTGTACTTTTACCCACTTCAGCCAATTTCATCTGCAGTCAGACACAACTTAAAATTCAGACCATTGCACAGAACATAGAGGAGCGCTCACAACATTGGAAATGATTTTGTTTGATAAAAGAATCCATCGTAGACTTTCTCAGACCAATTCGTGTCAACAAACTTTTTTTTTGTGTGTGGGGTAGCGCACGAAATGTTACTTTAATCCGATTTGCACTTAAGAAATTGTTTGAAAACGTGTATCACAGTAGATACGCGAGTAAATTTTACAAATCATTGATCAAAGGGGACAATCTTTTTTGGATTCGAGGAAGATCCACAGTGATATTTTGTAAATGTTTGGAGCTGGAATTGTTTTCAATTTTTGACCCAGACATTGGTGTATTTTCCGTATGGTGGGGGATTTCAACAAGAGGGAACATGTTTTTCCAATGAGTGGAGAAAAATTTTAAAAAGGATATCAGAGACACAGAGAATGATTTGTGTGTGGGATGGTCTGGCGGTGGATACTTACAACCTTTAGAAGACATTTGGATAAGTAAATGAATATCAAATGTTTGGATGGGTATGGGCCAAGTACACACAGGTGGGATTAGTTTAGTTTGGGATTAGGACTGGCATGGACTGGGGGGACCGAGGGGTCTGTTTCCATGCTGTATCACTACATGACTCTGTGACTATTGATCAATTTTTCTCAATACTAAACAGTGCTGTAGTGATCCTTGAATGAACTGTTGATGTTAAGGTTGTGTCTGAGACTCTGCGAATATTTCCTTCAATGAGAGGAGTGACTAGTTCTCCAAGTTACACAACTGAAAATAAACTTTTCTCCAGCATTGTTGCTGAGTCGATTTGTTTCTGCGGAGGCGGTGGTTATAGTTTGTAGTTGGCTTTCCACCAACTGGTCAACAGTGAGACAAAATATCTTTGATCCATGCAGAAACTCCATCTGCTTCCAGTAAATGAAACTGGGAACTCAAGGATTTTTTCTGTAGTCAGCTTAATTGCTGCCAACTATTGTATCTGGCCGATTAAAGGGAAAATGAATCAACTAAAGTAAAATCCTACGAAACAAGCTATATTTTCCCATTTATTCACAATGTACACATTTCACTTGGCATTTCTCCCTTTAAAAGGAATGTCACTGAATGCAGCATTCACTGTATGACTATAAGAAAACAGGACATTGAATGCAGTGACGTTCTGGTTAGTTCAACCTGTTTACTGAGTATCTTTAAAGCTCCTGAATATGAAGTTACTGCATCCAAAATCCCACATTGCAGTAACATTTGTTATGATCTCAAAGTAAATTAACAAAGTTGAATTGGTTCAAACTCACATCACTTGTTACACCATTCTCTGATTCCTGCATCTCATTAAAACTGAGAGACAATGGACAATATACAATAGGTGCAGGAGTAGGCCATTCAGCCCTTCGAGCCTGCACCGCAATTCAATATAATCATGGCTGATCATTCCTAATCAGTATCCTGTTCCTGCCTTATCTCCATAACTCTTGATTCCACTATCTTTGAGAGCTCTATTCAACACTTTCTTGAATGAATCTAGAGAGTGGGCCTCCACTGCCCTCTGGGGCAGAGCATTCCACACAGCCACCACTCTCTGGGTGAAGAAATTTCTCCTGAGCTCTGTCCTAAATGGTCTACCCCGTATTTTTAACCTGTGTCCTCTGGTTCGGCACACACCCATCAGTGGAAATATGTTTCCTACTGCCAGAGTGTCCAATCCTTTCATAATCTTATACGTCTCAAGCAGATCCCCTCTCAATCTTCGAAACTCAAGGGTATACAAGCCCAGTCGCTTCAGTCTTCCAGGGCCCTTTATACATGGTTAACACTGTGTCGTGTAACAGCGAAGTTTTGCTGATTTTTATGAGTTAACTGCCCTGTCAGAGCTAACAGTGAGCAGAGAAATGTACTGTTTATAACATACATTCGTGGTAATTATTACTGTAATACTCTCTAACTTAACCAAACATTCCTGATGTACCCAGACTGTTACGTGCAATGGTTTAGCCATTGAGGATTAAAAAAAAACTTATAGACTGTTTTGTTCTAGTTCATTAGATGCTCTTTCAAAAGTTTACCTAGGTGTTATGTATCACTGCGGACTCACATTTTGTTTCTCAGGCACACAACTTGCCTTTACTGTGCATTTTAGTGTCGGAGCAATTTGAAAAATAAGATGCAGGGAGAGACATTCTGCAATGTAAGGAGGTGCTTCTAATCTCCGGGTCCAAACTGTTTAGTGACATACACTCACATTCTGAACATAATCACTTTAGACATGTTCCATATTAGGTTGCCTAAACTGAATTTAGAAACGCAGATTAGAAATGGTATGTTATTTTGTAATGTGAGAAAGACTTTGAGTGACAGCAAAAATAAAGTCATTCATTTTGTTGGCTAATAATATTATTGAAGTTCTTTTTAGCTTTATCTGCTTGTGGTGGAATGTAGGATTAAAGGGAGTTAACTTCTAATTGAATATTATAAATATAATCACTTTGGACACGCTCTGTATTCAGTTGTCTAAATTGAATTCTGAAATGTTTCATATGAATTACATGTTATTTTGTAGTGCGACAGAGACTTGCTGTATCCAGGGAAGAAAAGCTCAACTGTTTTATTAACTAGTAATATGTTTGAACTTTAATTTTACTTTTATCTGCTTGTGAATGAATGTCGAAATAAAGGGAGCTAACTTCCAGTTGAATTTGTTATATTAAACAAAATACATGCAACTATCATGTGAAACAGACCTGAAGCTACTCAAATTTACTTCCAAATAAGCTATTCAGCAAAACCAATATCCCAAGATGTGTATGTGTCCATGTTTAAGCAGAACCTCATGTTAAGACATGACCCCATGTGTTCAGGCTGTGCAAGCTGACACCAGGATCCAGTCTGAGCCTCCAGCAGGACACCAACATGCGGAAGCTGTAAGCCTGTCCCTTCCGATGGCCATATAAATCCTGGGCACTGGACCGTAATTCAACACTCCTGGGTCGGCTCTGTTTAGAAAGATCTTGACAGAACCGTTTCCCACAAGTTATCAGAATGATTGTGTCGACACTTTTTCTCAGTTTGTTACTGACTTTCTTATCATGTGAGTGTTTTTTGTTCAAGTCTCTCTTTGTGACTGTCTCAATGTTAGTCTACCGCAGGAATGTAAAACACTCAGCCATCATTTCATCAGCATTAATGCTCATGGTTTATTTGTTTTCTTTTTTAAAGGTGTCCAGTCGGAGGTTGTTTTGACCCAGCCAGAGGCAGAGACTGGCCGTCCCCCAGGCAGCCTGAAACTGACCTGTAAAACCAGCGGCTTCAATCTTGGCAGCTACTACATGTACTGGGTCCGACAGGTTCCCGGACAGGTTCTGGAGTGGCTGGTTAGCTACTATGATTTATCGGACAATAGCTATGCACCAGCGATTATGGGTCGATTTACTGCGTCCAAAGACACTTCAAACAACATTTTCGCGTTGGACATGGAGAATCTGAAGGTCGAAGACACCCCCATCTATTACTGTGCAAGAGAATATTACAGTGGGTCACAGTGTTGTGCACAGCGACATCCTCATACAATAACCACTGACAAGTGTTTATCTCAAATTGGTGATTTCTACCATGGCAGGAGCGAGAAATAATGTGAGATGCGATTTAAACGCCATCCAGTAGTGTTAGTTTGTCCAAATGTATAATTTTTTTCTAACTTCTTCGTGTTGATTGTCAAGTTACATGCAAACTGGAAAAGTATTCCAAGCTTTCAAAATACAATGAATAGTAAAAGCTGAAATAACACACTGAATCATTTTTAGAGGAGTCTGAATCACTGCTTTCTAGGGAGTGAAGAAATTCTCTGCATTTTACAGTTTACAGTCTGTCATAGTATTTGACACAACGTGTCTCACAGTGATATAACTGGACGATCTTGGCTACTGGGGCCAAGGGACCATGGTGACAGTGACTTCAGGTAAGACCCTTGAACTTTCTTAGTGACTTTTTAAAAACTTTCTATTCATGTGACTAATTTCTGAATTAAATGAAACTCAGATTCTGTGCTGAGTTTGGTTTGGTTCGGATTGATTTTTGTTCAGACTGATTATAGACTTCAGTTAAGGCTCAGCAAATAGTTACAGTGGGGATGATGGAGTCAGTTACTCGGTGTATCTCTTTTTTTGATCAGATGGGCATTCTGTGTGGCTGGGTTACTTGAAACACCTAATGTTTCTTAATCAGTCAGCTATAAATAATGTTTAATACCAGTGACATCCTGACTGTGAGTTTTATTATCAACAACAAAGGCTAAGAATTCAAAGATGTTCGAGATATTACTAAACATGATTAAAATATGCTAAAATATCATGATTCACTTCTTGAATATATGTTCTTACCCTGATTATATTTTCTCATTTATTTTGTTAATTTTGTTGATGACAAGCAGGTTAGAAACTGTCATAAAAATTTTCTTGCGGCGCTATATTGCATTCTGATGATTAGATTCTGAGTTTGGTTTACTTGATTCTGTTGAATTGAGTTGATTGGATTTTGGCTTTGTTTTAGTTGATTCGGTTTGAACTGTGTTGATTGGATTCTAGACTTTGTTTTTACTTGGTTTTTTGAATTGTGTTGATTGGCTTTTGTTTTATTTATTCTGTTGAATTGAATTGTTTGGATTCTCATTATGTTTCATTCAAATCTGTTGAATTGAGTTGATTGGATTCTTATTCAGTTTGTGAAATTGATCAGCGTTTTCATGTTTTCTGTAATCGGTGTTTTCTTTCTGGTGAGGAGATTGACTCTCTGGATTACTTTTCATTACCAATATTTGTGAAGTTCTTTTGTTTTTCATGAATCATTTCTGCTTTTGTTAAACTTGTATGACACATTTTTCTCTGCTTGATTGACAACATTACATCCATTTGAAACGGTCTGAAAAACAACTTAAGGCAGAAACCCGGAAGTGTGAGAAATGAAAAAAAAAGAGTTTTTAATGCATTGACTTTTAACAAAAAAACTCAGTTCTAATTGTAAACTAACTGAATTTTGTTTTGATTAGCCTCATTCAAAATAAAATTTGGGACTAAAATCTGAAACTGCAGAATTGATCAGATTATGTAATTGAAACTAACTTAAAATTATAATGTGGTAATATTTGTCCATTCAGTAATTTTGTTTTGACCATGAAGTGATTAATCAAATATGCCGTCAACCGCTCTACTGTGCACTTCACAAGATTGTCACGATCAAGAAGGGTGTGCAGGTTGGAAATAAATTGAACTGTTGCCAGAAACGTTACAGCTTTAAGTGTTAAGTCCCTTCACAAATATGGCTGCTGTTATGATTGTTATTTCTATTCAATTTAATCATTAGTTTGCTGGATTCTGAGCAGCTTTGTTAGACTTCAATCTGGGTTTGTTTTGTGAGGTTACACCATGTTCTTGGTTCTGTTGAAAATGTTTGCAGAGCTAGTTCTGCTGCAGACACACCGTGTTGTGATCTGGTGATCATTGATCTGTTGAGGAGGGACTGTGCTTGGGTAACATTAAATATGTTATATTTGGGAAACCGTTTCTGGTTTCTACATTGTTTTTGCAATGTTAACATGGTTGGTGACAGTGAACCGCTCCAGGTTCCTCATTCAATGCAATCAGCATGCGAGGTGAAATTTCATAAAGCCTATTATTAAGTGAAAGGCAAATCGCAAAGGTTTTAGAAATGAAGGGAAAACAGATACCTTCGGGCGCCATTTTTACTTAAAAGTAATAATTAAGGATTAATCTAATCCATGCTTTACAATCCAAATTCAGAACTCCACTATCTAGTTCAATCACAAGGTCTGTCTTTAAACAGTTTACAAGTCATAGAGAAATATAAATAGCATTTCAAAAGTCGAATGTTCCAATAGTTCTTGCTCTTGAGCAAAAATGCCATGACGGTGTTATAATTGATCAAGAAACACCTTTCAATTCCGTTGTACACTACATACATATTTTTCTGGCTGGAAAAGATCATTGGCAAAAACCATTTGGAAATTCTGCTCAATTCTATGAAGAACAGATCAGTTTCACTGCTTTGATCAGTTTCACACGTAACTTGAGTTAATTCATTGTTATGTCCCTGATTAAACTGGATTTACAGGATAAAAATAAAACATTAACTGAATTATTCAATCTGCACAGTGCTTTAGGTGTACCCAATCTGTGCATTTTAAATAAATAGTTACGTTTTACAACACAATATCAACTGAGGAGTCATTCTTTCGGAAACAACTGCTATCGTGAATTATGTGACCAAGGCCAAATTTCGAATTAATTAAAATAATCCACTCATGACCTCGCCGGGCAGCATGGTATCTCAGTAGTTGGCACTGCTGCCTCACAGTGCCAGGGTCCCAAATTCGATCCCACACTCGGGTGACTGCCTGTGTGGAGTTTGCACATTCTCCCTGTGTCTGCGTGGTTTCCTTCGGGCGCTCTGGTTTCCTCCCACAGTCCAAAAGATGTGTAGGCCAGGCGATTGGCTGTGCTAAATTGCACACAGTGTTCAGGGATGTGTAGGTTAGGGTGCATTAGTCAGGGGTAAATATAAATTAGGGGGAATGGGTCTGGCTGGGCTACGTACTGTCCAGAGGGTCAGTGTGGAATTGTTGGGCCAAATGGTCTGTTTCTATATTGTAGGAACCCTACTCTTAAAACCATGGGAGCGCTTGCTGCAAACGCAGAGATTTCATTTTACCTCGATGTGTTCAGACGGATGCAGAGTTCACAAATTTGCAGAAGACATGAACTAGAGGATAACAGAGCACATTGTTTATTCAGACACTTAAAATAGATTAATATTTATTTTAATAAATATACTTGACCGATTTATTGCAATGTAGCGATCGGAAGGAATCTGCTCACATTAGTTAAGTGTGACAATCATTTAGATTAGATTTCCTGCAGTATGTATCGGGCCATTTGGCCCAACAAGTCCACACCGACCCTCTGAAGAGTAATCCACCCAGACCCATTCCCCTACCCTATATTTACCCCTGACTAATGCACCTAACACTATGGACGATATAGCATGACCAGTTCACCTGACATGCACATCTTTGGATTGTGGGAGGAAACCCACACAGACACAGGGGAGATTGTGTAAACTCCACACAGGCAGCCACCCGAGGCTGGAACCGAGCCTGGGTACCTGGATCTGTGAGGCAGCAGTGCCCACATTTACTTAGACATCCGCTAAAGCGGGCAACTCTAGACAGAAGCATGTTTACAATTCATACCTTTTTAAACATTTTCGTTTATTAAAAGCAGTTAACAAGAATATGACCTTGCCCTAATTCCTTCAACAGAAATGCTTTCCACACTGGAATGCAGTATTGATTTTATGCAGTGCATGCAAAATCTCCACAGTTCAAGGAACGTTTTAAGAATATGTAAAAATAATTTAGAGAATAATCCATTTCATCCGGATCTGTGCTTTAATGGGTGATATTTCCCACCTCAATAATTTTGTTAAATACAATGACTTATTAAGTTTATTAACTCAGTGGTTATTTATGTTCATTGTGAACACATTCTCATTCACATTAATCCACTGGTTAGTTCCTCTGATGAATGTTCAATTACAGTGAATATATTTGACGTGAGGAGTTGAGCAATGTATCCTCTAGGATTAAGTCTGTTGTGCAGTTTGTTTCTGTGCTATCTCCGACTAACTTGTCAACGGTCCTGACCATTTGTAAATTGTCCAGTTCGGATACCTGAATCTCAGCAGTTCAATTTTATCTTGAGCTTCAAAACCACTTTTATCTGCCAGAAATACAATATTCGATTAGGTGCCTCAGAATTGAGAGCCCTGACTAAGTTGTTCCAATCAGAATGAACGTTTCAGGAACAAAAGGCAGACAGCAAGAGTTTTAAAATTGGTTGTTGGCAACAAGAGATATTTGATTGAGCAAGGCAGAGGGAAATATGATGTATATTTTCTTCGTGCCTCAGTTATGCAGGACATGTTTCGTAGCACAATGTAGAATCAGAATTTTTTTGCATCTTATTATTTGAAAACCTATTATCAGCTTTTAATGTCACTGGCAACGGTCATATTACACTTCAAAACATTTTAATCTTTTTCAAACTAAGTAGACCGTCTGGTGCAGCAACATTCACAGGGGAAAAAGGAAGGGAGTTCCAGGTTGGAATCCAGTGACAGTGAATTGATGGCAATGCAATTCCTAGATTTATTCCTCTGTACTTCCCATAGAGTTTGATCAATTTGGAGCTGCTGTCAAAGCATTCTTGGATAAATTTTGAAATGTTACTTTCATTGTACACACATTCAGGAACAATCACTGGTTGTTGGAAGGTGATAATAACTAACATGGTTTATGTATTGTCAAAACAGGTGGGCTGTGTTCTCCGTGATAGTGTCGAGCTCATTGTGTTCAGGTCTGTTGTGATGTTGTAGTAGAGTCCCTGATTTTGTGCCAGATGGCCTGTGTTCACTTAGAACCTGTTAGAGAGGTATGTAACACAATCTCTAATCAGGTTACTTCAGTGCAAGAAAGCAGATTGACATGTCTGGGTGTTTGTTGGAATTCCACTCACAGAGGTCAATGAAATCTATTCAATCGCTGTCCTGACTTGTGTCTCTTAGATATTAAACAGAAATTTGGTGGTAAGCAGCTTTTTCCAGATCAATATTTGTTCACAAGCTTTTGGGCATCGCTAGATGGGGTTAATAGAGTAAGTGCTCAAAGAAATCCCAGCTTTTGACTTGCTGTTCTAACAATATCATTTATAACTAATCCAGAATGAATCATTTTCGAAGCATATTTGATGAGATGATGCTTCGGCTGTTTTACTTTATATTAAACCAGTGCTGGAGCTGAATTTGATTGTTCAGTACGGTGGGAGTTCCGCTGAATCCAACACTTGCAGCAGATGGCAATAGCTTTTCAATTGCTATCTCAGACCATCCGGTCCCTCTGCTAAGAATTCTTTTTCCAACAGGAGTCAAGCCAACGTAATCACTGTTTATCTCAACAGGTGTGAGCTCTTGTGCCAAAAACATGAAAACAATTTGGTGAAGAGGGGGTCTCTGGATGCGAAAGGTTAACCTTACCTTCTCTCGACAGGAGCTGCTAGACCTGCTGAGTTTCTTCAGATCGTTCTGTCTTTATTTTGGTTTTCTACCATTTAAAGCTTGTTGTTTCATTGAAAAAAGTTCTGTTCGATGAAGCACGTTCTTCAGAGAAAAGATGCATTTGAACAAATTGCAAATGTTCAGAGATATTAAATATCAGAGAATCATTGAATTTGACCGCCCTGATCTCGAGCTGTAGTTTCATAAGAAACTATTATGAAGTAACAACACACTCCAGAGCGCAGTGGCTGCTGTAATTGGGTGGAAGTAATTTTGATCACTCAGGTAGAGAATGTCAATGATCCCATTCCAAATAATCAACAGAAGGTTTTTCTAAAACATGTGAAACAATTAATTTGTTGAAATATTTTAATACAAAGTGTTCACCGCCAGTGCTAGCTTTATGAATGACACAATGATAGGAAGGTAGGAGCAAGAGAAGGGCACTCAGCCCATCGAGCTGTTCCACCACTTACTTAGATCATGGTGCATCTGTGAGCTAAATCTACAGGTCTCCCTTTGGCTAAAACTCTTCAACACCTTTGATTAACAAGCAAAAACTATCCCAGATTTACTGATTCGACTGCCCGCAACAAAGGGAGACACCATTTCTGAAAGACATTCCTGTGAGTACTGTGACACAATGAGGCTGGAATTAATTGCTCCTGAAAGTAAACTTTAAATCTCTGACAATTTCCAATTGAAGCATCCCAATCATCATATTTCGTTAATTTAACACTATACTTCCCTGGAATAAAGAAACATAATGTGTGATTGCCTTGCTAAAAATGAGGGAAGCTTCATTCCAATTATATGATTAAGAAATCGCTCTGTTCATTCAGTGAAAACACAGTCAAATCACACAAAAGGAAACCACGTCATCTTGTGTAGACACACAAGTGCCTCAAATAATTTTCAATTCTTCCAGTGGTTGTTTGAATCTCTAGACAGGTGTGGAAGTTTCAGACTTTTTATATCGCCTTGAGAAACCAGTTATCATCAGCCTATTTGAATTGCTGACGTTTGTGTGGTATTAGCACATTCGCAGCGCTGTTAGGAAGTGAGTCCCATGGCTGTGATCGAGGAAGAGGAAACGGCAGAGAAATAGTTGAGAGTCAAGTTGAAGTCTGATTTGGAGGAGAGCTTTCAGGTGAAGCATTTACATGCATGTGCGCCCTTATCCTCAAGGATCACAGTTTTGGAACATGCTGCTGAAGGGACATGTCAGCATGCAAACTGGAAGCCGAAGAGGGCCCCTCGGCACCTCTAGAATGCTATTCCATTCATGGGATCATCATTAATCTTGCTGCTCACCAGTCTTCCCAACACACCGATAACATTGAACCTGATTGTTTACTGTTCAGCAAAAGAATGGTGGACCTTTGGAATTCTCCACCACAGAAACTGATTCAGGACAAAACATTAAATGATTTCAATAAGGAGATAGATTCCTTCAATCCTTAAAAAAACGCTCCGGATATGTGGGAGAAAGGCAAACAGGGTACAATATTGGTTGAAAGCCATGAAAACATTGAATGGGACATGGTTTGTAAGTTTGCACGTAGCACCAACATTGGTGGTATAATTGGCAGTGAAAGTTATCTAAACGTATAATGAGATCTTGATCAGCTGGGCCAATTGTCTGAGGGGTGGCAGATGGAGTGTAATTTAAATGACTATGACGTGTTGCTTTTTGAGAAGACAAATCATGTCACAACTTACAGAGTTAATGGTACGGCACTGGATAGTGATGTTGAACACAGGGCCCTGAGGGTCCAGACTCATAGAGTCTTACAGAGTTCATGGTAAGGCACTGGGTAGTGATATTGAACACATGAGGACCCTGATGGTTCAGACTCATAGATTCTTGAAAGCGTTGTCTCAAGTAGCTAGTGTGTTGAAGGTGTTTGGCACATGTACCTTCATTGGTCAGAGCACCGACTGCAGGAGTTAGGGCTTCATGTTGTAACTGTCCAAAACATTGGAATGAACTGCCAGAGGAAGTGGTAAATGCAGAGATAGGTCCAACATTTAGAAGACATTTGAACAGCTCCAGGAACTGGATAGGTCTGGATGGATATGGGCCAAAGGCAGGCAAGTGGAATTAGTTTAATTTGGGAACTCTGGTCAGCATGGATGAGCTGGACCAAAGGAACTGTTTCTGTGCTGTACGACTTTATGACTCACTGACTTTATGGTGGAGTAGGCTCAAGTTGGAAGGTGGTGAGCAAGTGAGGGGCTAGATTGGGCATGTGGGAGAGTTTGGGCTGGTAGGCTGTGAGGGGTTGGCTGGCTGCTGGGTAAGCTTGCATGCACTCTGTCTGGCAAGGTGGCATCAAGGTAAATGGTAATGGTCACAGGATAATTTGGTCGAATTGTGCTTGGTAGGTGAGGGGTAGTTTGAGCTGAAATGCAGGAGGTCTGTCTTTGCCAGGCTGGTTTATGGAGAGGTGAGCAGGATGCCAGGCTGGTTCGTGTAGAGGTGGGCAGAGTGCCAGGCTGGTTAGTGCAGAGGTGGGCAGTGTGCCAGGCTGGTTAGTGTAGAGGTGGGCAGTGTGCCAGGCTGGTTAGTGTAGAGGTGGGCAGACTGCCAGGCTGGTTAGTGTAGAGGTGGTCAGAGTGCCAGGCTGGTTAGTGCAGAGGTGGGCAATGTGCCGGGCTGGTTAGTGTAGAGGTGGGCAGAGTGCCAGGCTGGTTAGTGTAGAGGTGGGCAGTGTGCCGGGCTGGTTAGTGTAGAGGTGGGCAGAGTGCCAGGCTGGTTAGTGTAGAGGTGGGCAGTGTGCCGGGCTGGTTAGTGTAGAGGTGGGCAGTGTGCCAGGCTGGTTAGTGTAGAGGTGGGCAGTGTGCCGGGCTGGTTAGTGTAGAGGTGGGCAGAGTGCCAGGCTGGTTAGTGTAGAGGTGGGCAGTGTGCCAGGCTGGTTAGTTAGAGGTGGGCAGGATGCCAGGCTGGTTTATGGAGAGGTGAGCAGCATGCCAGGCTGGTTAGTGCAGAGGTGGGCAGTGTTCCAGGCTGGTTAGTGTAGACGTGGGCAGAGTGCCAGGATGTTTCGGGGGTGGAAGGTCACTGTAATGAAGTGACAGGTGGACGTGTTGTCAAAATGCAAAGCTCGGAGTCTGGCAAAATGGTGGGTGGTAAATGACAGATGCGAAAGGAGCTGGGATGCAATGTGCACAGGTTGACTTGGGTAAGGTGAGAGGTCAGTGATCAAGGGCTGAGGCCATGTCATGGGTAGTGGGCTTTTGTCAGAGGTTGTGAAAATGATGGTGCCAGATCCAGTCAGGGCCAGATTCACCATGGGCCAGATGCAGAGTGGCAGGAGTGTAAATGAGTGAAAGGAATTGAGATCATACGTCCATCTGGAATATAGAATATAGAACATTACGGTGCAGTACAGGCCCTTCAGCCCTCGATGTGCACTGACCTGTGCAACCAATCTGAAGCCTATCTATCTTACACGAAACCATTTTCATAAATACGTTTATCCAATGACCTTTTAAATGCCCTTCAAGTTGGCGAGTGTACTATTGTTGCAGGCAGTGCGTTCCATGGCCCTACTACTCTCTGAGTAAAGAAACAACCTCTGACATCTGTCATCTATGTCCTTTCCTGCGAGCCATCACTATTTAAGGAAAAAGACTTTCACTGTCCACCCTCTGTTTATCTTTTACGTCACAATTAAGTCACCTCTCAACCTTCTTCTCTCAAATAAAAACAGCATCAAGACCCTCATCCTTTCCTAATTAAACCTTCCCGCCATACCAATTAACATCCTGGTAAACCTCCTCTCAACTCTTCCAAAGCTTCCACATTCTTTCTATAATGTGCTGACCAGAACAGTACACAATACTTCCAAGTGCGACCCCACCAGAGTTTTGTACAGCCGCAGCCTAATCTCGTGGTTCTGAAACTCAGTTCCTCTATCGATGAAAGCCAACACAAAGTATACCTTCTTCACAACTCTGTCAAACTGGCTGGCAACTTTTAGGGATCTATGTACATGGACACCGAGATCTCTCTGCTCAGCTACACTACCAACATGGATTGCCTTGGATGTGTTTCGTGTGATAGGGGTTGTGTGTTCCAGGCATGAATAGGTGTATAGCAGGGTAGGGTTTGTCAATGTGAGTGGGAATTTAGGTCTAGACAGAGTAGGTGCAGTGGTTAGTCTGAAAGATGAGGTTTGCTGGTGAACTGTGTGTCAGTTTGATAGCTTTTAAAATTAAAGATTACTTGTTCATTTCTCAAATAATATTTACGTAAATACTCAGCTGTAACACTCCAAAGTCTCTGAACCTTAATGGTCCTCCATTTTTCAGCAGCCTCCAGAATTCAGATAATTGTAAAAGAGACGTTTCAACTTCCAGACAATTGGCATGAGTTCAGCCGTGACAGCCATCCTCCCCGTCCCAGTGCTCAGCTCCTGCCTGTGCTGCTGCTGCTGCAGTGACCTTCCTCCCAGAGAGAACATTCTGCCTTGCATTGATAAGTGAGGAAGGCACTGGACCTGATTTCCAAGCATGGGGACGGCAAACACGAGGGGACACAACTTTAAAGTGAGGGGAGATAGGTATAAGAAAGATGTCAGAGGTAGTTTCTTTACTCATTGAGTAATAAGGGTATGGAATGCTTTGCCTGCAACGGTAGTAGATTCGCCAAGTTTAAGGACATTTAAGTCGTCATTGGACAAACATATGGACGTACATGGGATAGTGTAGGTGGGATGGGCTTCAGATTAGTATGACAGGGCAGCGCAACATCGAGGGCCGAAGGGCCTGTACTGCGCTGTAATGTTCTATGTTCTATGATTCACTCTGATTTCTCTCCGGGGGTACTGCCAGCTGTTGGGTATTTCCAGCAGCACGGCACCAAGTGGGGCCGTGGTTAGTCCTGCTGCCTCACAGTGCTAGGGACTCAGGTTCCATTCCAGCCTCGGGTGACTGTCTGTGTGGAGTTGGCACTTTCTCCCCATGTCTGTGTGCATTTCCTCCCACAGTCCAAAGATGTGCAAGCTGGGGGAATTGCAAATGTTATGTTCAGTGATTGGGAGGTTCGGTGCATTATTCAGGGTTAATTGTAGCATAATAGGGTAGGGGAATGGGTCTGGATGCGTTACTTTTCAGAGGGTGGGTGTGGACTTGTTGGACCAAATGGCCTGTTTGCACACACTGTAGAATTTCGATGAATCTGCATTTCCTTAGTTTGTTTTTTGTGAAATGTCTCTGCTCTTCACAGCAATCCAGTGAAAGTGTCAGTTGGTGAGATCTTCAAACAGTTACTGGGGTGGGATCAGGATGTTCTTCTTCCTAAATTATATGGCAATGGTCAAGGTCGAAGGCATGTTTCTAAAGAGGGAACCAATGATCATGATCAGCAACTGGTAGGAAACAAAAATAAACCCCAGTTATGCTGTCGACTTCAGCGGGAGCAGACTGGCAAACTTTTACAGCTGAGGATACATTTGAGTAACTGATAAGGTCAAATTAACAGAAACTAACATGCTCAATTTGTCATTCTGTTGTAGAGACACCGTCTCCCCCCACGCTTTATGGCCTGGTCTCCTCCTGTCTGGAGCACAACACCGGTTCTGTGATCTTTGGTTGTTTGGTGATGGACTATTCCCCTGACGTCACCAAGTTAACCTGGAAGAAAGGTGGGGAGCTAATCACGACTGGATTGAAGACTTACCCATCAGTGAGAAACAAGAAGGGAACCTACACCCTGAGCAGCCAGTTAACCCTGTCCGGGTCAGCGGTAGATTGCTCCAGCAAAATCTCTTGTGAGGTTCAACACAGCGGGACACACAAGAGCAAAGTAATGCCATGTCCAGGTACGTGTTGTGGGAACTGTGATAAACAGATCATCTGTGATTAACATGAATAAGGCATTATTTATAACCGTTTTCACAGAATCGCCTTATAGAGCACAGGAAAAAGACCCTTTGATCCACCCAATTCACGCCTATCAATAACAGCCACCTAACTATTCCAGTCTCATGTGCCAGCACATGATCCATTGCCTTGTGTGACTTGCCCTTGCAAGGATACTTCATACTTATTATGAGGGGCTCAGTCTCTACATGACTTATAGGTGCTGAGCTCCAGGCTAACACCACCCTCTGTTTGATTTTGTTTTCCCCTGAGATCCACTTGGAACCTCCTGGCCTTACCTTCACCCTGTGCCCCTGAGGCATTGATCTCTCCATCAAGGGGAAAGGTTTCATCCAGTTTACCCTGTCTTTGCCTAAAATAATTCTGGATATCATGATAATCATCTCCCTAATTCTCCTCTGCTCCAAGGAAAACCCCTGTCCATCTAAACTAGTTTCATAACTAAAACCCTCCAACCCAGCAAAGACCCTGGCAAATCTCATCAATACTGCCTTCAGTGTAATCACATTCCTTCGATAACATGCACACAACGCTTCAGTATGACCTAACCAGTGTTCTATTAAGTTCCAGTATCATCTCACCACTCTTCATTGTCAATGTCTAGGCTAATAAAAGCAAATATCCTCCCACTTTCTTAGCCTCTTTATCCAGACGACACAGTACTATAGGGGATCGGTGGGTACATGCACCAAAGATCCTCAGGCCTTTCCAGAGTTCCACCATTCAAAACGTCATACCTCACAGATTCTTCTGCCGAATTCCATCACCTTACATTTATTCAGAATAATTTCCATTTACAACTTTTCTCTTCACATACAACCAACCCTTTTATAACCTCCTGCAATCTAAAGCCATTATGCTCATGACTTACCAACATGACAGTTTTCATTTCATCTGTGAATTCACCGGTTAATCCTCCTAAATTTGAGTCCCAATCATTGGTATGTAAGAGAAATAGCACGGAAATCAACACTAATCCCGATAGAACACCAGGAGACATAGATTTCCAGTCACGCAGACACCCGATGACTATTACCCCCTGCTCCCATCATTCAGCCAGTTCTAGATCCAATCTGTCAAATGAACTCGGATCCCATTGGCTCTGATTATTGCTATCATCTGGACATCGAGTTATCTCTATGAAAACTACTATCAAATTGTTACACGTGACTTCCTCTCAATAAAACCGTGCTGAAAATTGAAGATTTATCTTCCAAATGAAGACTAAATTCACTTCTCAATAGTTTCCTTACCACTGAGACGAGCTTGACAGATCTATGATTTCATTATTTATCCCTTTCTTCGTCCTGCATAACAGTGCAACGTTGGCTGATCTACACTCACTTGGCACAACTGCTGTGGCCAGACAGGAATTCTAAATTATTGTCAGCGACCCAACTATTTCATCCTTTGCATCGCTCAACCGCTTGGTATACTTTTCATCTGCCCTGGAAATATAACCATTTTTCATTCAGCAAGACAACACAGAACATCACGTCATGTGTCCTAATTTCTGAAAGTACATCATAACACCCCTCCATGATTTCTGTCCCCACATTGTCCCTCTTCCTAGTGAACACTGACGCAACACATTCGTTTTGACCACAACCTAATCCTCCGGCTCCACTCCAATAATAACACATAATGGGCATTACTGTTTCCCGAATAATTCTTTTATTATGAATGAGTCTGTAACTTTAAAAAATATTTTCCTTTATTTTGACTGCTATTATTTTCTCATAGTCCCTTTTGCTCTTCTAATTCCTTTGTCTTTCAAACTCCCCCTTGCACGTTCTGTACTCCATATTAGTTTCTATTGTTTTGAGATTTCAGTATAGACCGGAAGCCTCCCTTGTTCCTCTTTATCTCCCCCTCCATGCCCTTTGGTGTCCAGAGCCCGCTGCATTCTTGGTCCCACGCAGTGGCTTCCTGGGAAATGACCTCCCTGTGATTTTCCTATCTCTTTCTTAAATGTGTCACACTGCTCTGACTCAGATTTACCAATAAGTGTCAGCTTCCAGTCCACTCTGGTTAAGTCATTACCTGATCTTACTAAAACTGTCCTTCCCCTTTTCAGAACTTTGGGCCAATTTCTATTCCTTTGCAGTACAATCTGAAATCCAACTGATTTACGGTCACTGTCTGCAAAGTGCTCCATCATTGGTGTTTTAACCACTGGGTCGACTTCATTCCCTAACGTTAAGTTCAGGTTCACCCCTCTCTTGCAAGGTCTGGATTAAAATTCTCTGTATTAAAGACATACTTTGTTCAAATATTCTCCAGGGAGCATTTTCAGAATTGTGCTCCCTCTAAACTTTTGACAAAATGAATATCCAAGCCTATGCTGAGGAAGTTAAAAACCTCTTTTCATTCCCCTATTTAATTTACATGTTTCTGAAATTTGCCCATGTATTTGCACTTGGTCTTTTGGACCTATAGTAAGGTCTATCGTGCTCTCCCAGTAGTTATGTTTGTTGTATTTTGGTTTTGAAGTACTGTCCATTTGCCTTTGTTCAAGGAGGTATCCATGATTTCATTTCTCTTTACAGCCTAAAATACCCTTGTCAGAATTGCGACAGAAGCACCATTCTGTACCGCACACCCCCGCCCCCATCATTTTCCATCTTTCCCTGTCTCGCCTGAAGGCACCAAATCCTGGAATATTGAATAGCCACTCCTGCCCGGCTCTCAATATGACTCCGTGATAACAACTGCGTCATTTCCTCATTTATGCCGGTAATTAATCTGCCTTGTTCATCAGACTCTGTCATTAAAACGAATACCATCCAACGTTGCTATCGCCCTTATGATTTAACCGGCCTATAGTTTCTGTGCCTCTTTGACTCACTTGCAGTGTCCTATAATTGTAACCTTTCACATTGTCCTGCTGATCTTTCTGTGTGGATCCCAGCTTCTCCAGCACTCTGCACAATTATGATTTCTGTATCCATTAACCATAAGAATACTTGATATATGAGAACTTATTGTATTTGTTATGAAATTCGTCGGATAATGTATGCGATGTGTTTCCTAAAGGTACAGGTCCTCTCCGACCAACCCTTCTCCTAACTGTGAGCTCCAGTGAAGAAATCGCAAGCAGCAAGTTTGCAAAAGTCGTCTGTTCAATCATCGAGTTCCATCCGAAGTCCATCTCCGTGAGTTGGTTGAAAAATGGCCGACCCTTGGATTCTGGCTTCTTCACGTCTCCCGTGTGTGAGGCGAACGGGAACTTCTCGGTGACGAGTCGGCTGATGGTCCCTTATGGTGAATGGTACAACAGCGCAGTCTATACCTGCCAGGTCACTCATGGAGAGAACACTCAAAGTAAAAACATCACCGCACTCCAGGGTAAGAGACACACACTGAGAGAGCTACAAAACAATCTGAACTCTGATGTGAATCAAACACACGAATTTATCAGGCGTAGTAAACAGCACGGTACAGCTTCTCGTTTCCCAACATGCCACGTGTCTCAATTCAGTTTGGGTGTTACATTAGCATTGCTCATAATTCAACCAGTTGGCAAGTCAGAAAAGCATGTTTCCTCTCTGTTGAAGATAGATATATAGACAGTGAGCTTTGTTAAATGGTTTGTTGCCTGACCATGCTGGGAGAGGCATTCAGAGTGCTGAATACTTGCCTGGTAGCCGCTTCAAGGATACGTTTGGGGGATATTGGAGAGATATGTGATTGAAACATAGAAAATACTGAGAGACTGAGGTCGAGTGAATGTGGAATAGATGCTTTGACTGGTAGGCGAGACTAGGACCCAAAGGCACAGTCTCAGGGTCAAAGGGGCACCAGTTAGAACTGAGATGGGGAGGAATTTCTTCAGCCAGAGGGTGATGAGTCTGTGGAACATGTTGCTGCAGAGGGCTGTGGAGGCCAGGCCATTGTGTGTATTCAAGCCAGAGATAGATCGGCTCTTGTTTAGTACGGGGAGAAGGCAGGAGAATGGCTTTAGCCCGAAACGTCGATTTTCCTGCTCGTCGGATGCTGCCTGACCTGCTGTGCTTTTCCAGCATCATTCTGATCGAAACTCTAGATTGGCCGAACAGCCTTATTCTGATCCTCTATCAAATTGACGTGGTTAAAATATGCAGTGACCCTTACTTGAAAATAAATCAAAATGCATTCAATGCTTCATTCCCTGCTCAGGAATGACCTGTTTATTGGACATTGTACGACATCGATTTTTATCTGGTACTGAGCTCTTTAACTTCATTTATGGGATCAAACCACAGACCAAGTGGCTATCACATTTGATGAACTGGGATAAATGTGATCTCACTGAGCTTCTTTAAGATGCTCTCTGTAATTAGTGGATGAGGCAGGAGAATAAATTCTGGTGGGAATGCTACAATAGGGATGAATGAACTGGGAACTTGAGACAGGCTGATTTAGCCTGTTTGGGGTGGCGATGTTTACACAGTGAGTAGTGGATGTCTATAAAATTAGTGACATTTCCATCGCGTTTGTAGATTAATTTAAGACGCTTTTGTTTGTTTTTTTTTTCTCTCCTGCTCTATGAAGAAATTAAAAAATGCAGCTTGGTAAATAAAGTGAAAGTACAGACCAGTTATGAACTAACTGAATGTAGGGAAAGACTTAATGAGATGGGTGTCCATCTCGATATCGAATGCTGCACTCAATGTCTTGTTTTCAGATCTATTCCAAACACAGCCCACGAGGAACAATGACATAAATTAGAGAATGACATCACACCAATAATGCAAAGTATTTTTAATCATGTTAAATATGATGAACAGAATTTCCATGGCTGTTCACTGCTCCTGTAACACTTTAGAACTCTGCAAAGAGAATAATAATTATTTATTATAATCTGTCCAAAATTTGGGATGTGATTTGGCAGTCAGTGTGACCAGCAGCACTTGCACCTAAAGGTTATGAACATGGAAATGAACTCTTTATATTCAGATTACTCTTGTCACAAGTATCAATAGATGGTCTTAAGTGAGAGACAAACTCCGAAAGAAAGATAATTCCATGGGCTACATGATGGTATCTTCGATTATTTTACTTTTTTCAAAGGTTTCACTTGTTACAAAACCAGTGTTCTTTAGGAATAATTACACAGGGTATGTTATAGGTAATCACAAATGTTTCACAGATCAAAATACATCAACAATAGTAAGCATCGTTTCAGCAATAGTTGGAGTTGCCATTTTGAAGGTGGTGTCTTCACCCTGTGAAGGAGTAATCTGAAGATTGGCTGTTTGTATCAGAAAGGGGCATTTTTCATTGACTTTGATTTTTGTTTCATAGAAGATACCGAATGCCACCCTAACACCGTTAAAATCCTCCCACCGCCAGTAGAACAGGTCTTACTGGAGGCGACGGTGACATTAACCTGCGTTGTGTCCAATCTTCCTTCTGGAGTCAATGTCACCTGGAGACAAGAAAAGAAGCCTCTGAAATCGGAGATTGCTGAGCAGCCTGGACAGAATCCCGACAGCGTGATCAGCAAATTAGACATTTCTACTGAAGCCTGGCTGAGTGGCGTTACTTTTGAATGTGTGGTGTACCATCAGAATCTACCGACTCCGCTGAGAGACTCCATCCACAAGGAGAAAGGTGAGCAGTGAGATTAAAGCACACAAGATCCCATGTGTAATCCAGATTCAGTTACATCAATGACAGGCTTTGATTGGAAATGAACCAACACCGTTGGGAGCATTGACGATGCATCTGAAGGCAGGATAGCTAAGTAGCTGATTCAGAAAAAGATGGACCAAAGGATATTGTATTCTGATTAAGTCAGATAAGGTGGGAAGAAGTCTGGGTTGTGATGTCGCCATCAGCAATGACAAATTGCCAGAATGTCCTCGTTGTGGGCTGGAAACATGGAGGCAACTTTCACATTAAACTTTCCTTTTTTTACTGAACAGTATGTGTACCATACTGATCCTTTAAAAAACGAAAGTGAATAAATCCCAAATTAAACATGGCGTATTTTAATATTTTGTAAAATTGTGATATTGGTTCAGGATTTTTTTGATTGATTCATATTTGTCCAAATACTCTGCAGTGATTAATCCGCTGGAGCAATCAGTGTCGGTCCTCCTGCCACCAACAGAAGAAATCTCCGCTCAGAGGTTTCTCTCCCTCATCTGTTTAGTGAGAGGTTTCTCCCCCCGAGAGATCTTCGTCAAGTGGACAAACAATGACAAGCCGGTGAATCCCAGTAACTACAAGAACACCGAGGTGATGGCGGAGAGTGACAACACCTCCTTCTTCATCTACAGCCTGTTATCCATTACAGCGGAGGAGTGGGCCAGCGGTGCTTCTTACTCCTGTGTGGTGGGACATGAAGCGATTCCATTGAAGATCATCAACGGAACAGTCGATAAATCCAGCGGTAAACCGAGTTTTGTAAACATTTCACTTGCACTGATGGACACAGTTAATTCATGTCAATAAAAAATCTCAAAGTTGCATTTAATAATTCAACAGAAGTAATGAAGTGTTTTTTTTCCTCCAGTTGTGAGTTAAATACTGAATTAGTTGTTTCTCACTCTGACTTACATTGCATCTGTGTAGTTAAAGTGGATTATTAACAGGTCTAGGACGAGTGTCTTGTGTAGTTAATGTTCTCTGCTCAGATACACCCTGGGTCAGAGACAGAGTAAATCTCACTCATTGCAGGATTCCACCAAGTACCTTATTCATCCTAAATCCCTCTGTGACAAAATCTGACAATGTCCATTTTATGTCAAGGGTAGGGCACGAGTTTTGAACTTTGTGTTTTTGATTCCCCCCATTTGACATTCTTACAAAATTCATGTCAGTTTTAAACTGCCAAATTGCACCAATTGGAAATGTAAAGTTACGACACTTTAAAATTAAATTTGATTGGAACATACCAATCGTAAAGAATGCAGAACAGTTTGAATGTAACCTTTGTTTCTGGGGAACTGCCAGGGATCTTGCACCAGCGCATGAGTTGACAGAATGTATCTTCACTTTCACACCAAAGAGAATCGACAGATAAGTTGTTGTGGAGCAGAGGGGAGGGGAACGATGAATGGTTTGTCCTCTTGCTCCCTGTGCAGAGTTTTATGGTAGATGTCCTCTGTAATGTAACCCAGTTGCTAACAGGGACAGTCAGCTTCTTGCTTACTGTCCAAAGATTTAACATTTCCATGCAAAACAATACCTTTGAAGAATGTTAGACACGCTTGGCTCTGTGAACAAATGATTAACATTGATTCCCATAATCCAAAACTGGTGTTTGCATTGTCCCAGTTTGAATTCCATAGTTTTGTCTCAGTTTTCTGGAGCACATGGGATCAATTCTGGTATTCGAATACCTGATATCATTTTGTTTCACATACAGAACACAAGTTGACATTTTCTAATAAACATATTCAGAAATGTTATCTGTGGGGCAGTGGGGATTTGAACTCACGCCTTTTCTCTCAGAGACAGAAGTTCTATCACTGCAACAGAAGAGTTGCTCATAAAACACTTATCTCCGCACGACGATGGGAAATGTTTCCTGCAACACCAAGGTCAAATCTAATTATGGGCAATGCATTAAAATTAGAACCATAAATTAGAATAATGAAAATTGCAGTCTGGTATAAGAACAGGTGCAGAGAGATGATCGCAAATACACACGTAATGACACATATATGGGCTCTCACCTAAAGACACATATTTATGTGCACACTCAAATGTTCATATAGATAAGATGTCACACGCGCATACTCGCACAGAGCCACACATGCAAGTGGTACTTGAACACTCACCTAAGCTCATACAAAAACTCACATACACCAAAAGAAAATCATTTGCACAAATGAACAGGAGGACTCACACTTAACCATGAGAAACATCGATACACGGTAACACACAAATGGGCATGAATACATATACATTCATACAGCACAATGCGTACAGACATACACACATGAACACACAGATACAAATTCCGAAAAATGTCCTCCCACATGTCAACTCACACAGGCACGTAAGTGCACAGAGATAAACATTAATATCATTATTTTCCCATTTTCAGAATCACAAACATACGATGACAGAGGCAGCTTAATTAGTTATTTTTAAACCACATTGATCAGCATGTATACAATATCACACGCACACACAAATTCAGAGTCTCACATGCAGACACACAAGTGCATAGATGAACAAATAGAGGGGCGTTTATTAAATAAGGATAATGGGCACAAGGATCAGCAAGCATCCACAAACAATAGCACAAACAAGCTGATCAGGAGATGGTTTATGAAAGATTGCCACACAAGCAGACATCGTCATATAAATATAAACATCCATCAAAACATAACATTGCATGCTAACATTTATTAAGCATAAACATGAAAATAACCTAGTTTCGGTAGGATCTGAAACAGACACATAAGCACACATTTTAGATAGCACTAATGAAAAGTGAACACTCACAAAGACATTACAAGGTAAGCATAGGCAGCAACGAAGTGGCATATTAGCATGATGATGCTTACACAATGTGAATAGACCAAAATTTAGGTGCACAAACACATGAGCACACCAGCAGTAAAGGAACAGGAATATGTTTATTCACGCACAGACTCCAACATGGGCAAGAGTGAAGTAAGAGACTTTTATAACCACATACACAAACATTAAAGGGAAACCAAACATACCAAGCAGTAGATCAAATAAATTAAGGGACACAGGTTCAAAAAGTTATTCCTAAATATACAGATCCTACAAACAAAAATATGAAGCAATGTCCTGACTGTGATGTCACTTATATGCATGATTTGCCAAGCAATTGGTCACCAATACATAAAGACGGGAATCACATTTGAACTTTTATTCAGAGATGGCTACAATTTTCAACTAAAGTGCTGTCACAGCCTATATTTAAAATATAATGATATAATTAAAATCATCATTCGTAATAAGCATTCCTCAAATAATAATATCCTTAAATAATAGATGAAAAGAAAAATAATTTAAAACGTTCTGACATGGATAATGAAGAAAGAACATGTGCAGTTAGTATTTGTAAATTCTTGCTGAGTCAATAATACACTAATAGATACAGATAAGAGTCACACTTGAGAAATCCCTGACTGTTTTATGAAGATGTAATGGTCTCCAATTACATGACTTGGATGCAGATAGATCGATCTGGTTCAATAAACAATCTAAATGCGTTCTCTCGGCTTGATATTCATAGATTCAATCGATCGAACTTGGATTGAAGACTATGAGGATGATAACAGCAACATCTGGACAACTGCTTCCACGTTCATCACCTTGTTCTTCCTGAGTATTTTCTACAGCGCTGCCGTCACTCTGGTGAAGGTGAGAATAATCACATCTTTCTCACGCCAAGCAGCCCAATATGTTTTGTGAAATCTCTAAGTGTGCCATTAAATAAACATTATATCTGAAAGTCCCTGATCATAAATATCTGCGTCATTGCTTTCTCTCTCTTTTCCAGGTTAAGTGAATGAGTTATGGACCCCTTTGATTTTCCTGATCTGCTTATCAAGGTCTCTGAATTCCCAATCTCCAATCTGTCCTGTTGCTGACTCTAACAGTGAGATTACTTCAGTTTATTAGCGTGTAACTGAGACAATTATTGATGGATTTTCCTTTTTTACTTTGATATCTTTGAGATGGTTGTGGTTGGAATAATTTGTAGCTTCCCAGTTGTTTGAAGCCCATTTGTTTTGTTTTTATTTGTTCCTTACTCAGAATGGTTGCCTACCCTTTCTGATGAGCCTTTGTTTGCCTTTCTTGTGACTGTTACTGATGAACAGAAAATTCCCAGTTCACAGCACATGTGTTCTCGTCTCAATGTGGCATCCAGCCATTATGTTCACTTCTGTTAGCTTTTACATCAACCTTTTGGATAAAGATGCTTTCTGAAATAGTTAATAAATCTCGAATGAATATGCACTAACCTTGAGTTTGCTTAATTCTTTCTTCAAGGCCAGTCATTAATAATACATTTACCCACATCCTACTCCTTTCCCAGCCAAATACTTTCACTTGTTCTGTTTGATTGTATTTTATCCAGCCATTTAGTTTAATGCTGCGCTACCATGCAGCCCACTGATGTGAATACATCTTTCTCACGATATGCCTGATGGAACACTCCAGAGGCAGAATGATTAGAGAACATTTCCGCTTATGCACCAAGGGTCACGGCCTCGGGTCACCTCATGATAATTTTATAGGTTCCACCAGAAGCCGAAAAAAGGCAGACAACGGAGTTTGAAAGTTTACTCTACACTGTCTAAACTAAAAGTACTCCCAATGTCAGGGCAGCCTGGGTTAGTAATGCAGAAATCGCCACCGAAAGCGCCCAATGAAACATTCATCAGCCAAAAATGTCAACGTTCAGTCAGGTATTCAGACACAACACGTGCACAATCCAAGGGCGGATTCTCAGAACTGGAGTTTTTCCCATACATAAATCTCATGGAGCGCAATTCCTGGGATCTACTTGACACACCATACCTGTCAAATCCCAGGGAATGAGACTGAGATCTGTCTGATACAGGGATATTACTGAACAGCAACCCTCAAAAATAATAAATCAGAGGGCGCTGTGACCAGGCAAGGCACAGCTCATGAGTACTTGAAATATTCAGCCATTGAGATCCATATGACGCAAGACGGAATTGAGAACCAATCATAGCAACTGGTCACAGAGTCTGGAAACTATCAGCAGAGGAGAACATTCTCAATTTCTCAGAGTTGGTGCGGTGTATCATCCCGGGAATAGTGTTGTGAATCAGTCACGCACCCAATCTCATAACTTTGCATTTTTTTCAAAAACATGGCACCTGAAACTAGATGCAACATTCCAGGTGAGACAAGAGACTTTTTTATTTCAGTTTAACATAATTGCTTTGTGTTTGTTCTCTACAGCGTAGGGTGATGAAGTAGGGTTTATTTGCTCTTCTGTCCACGTGTCATGGTACATTCCCTGATTTGTGCACATACACACGGGGGATCCTCTGCTCCTTCACCCCTTTGGGTTTACCCCCTTACTATTGTATGTTCCCCTGAGTTCATCACAAAACAAAGAAGCAGGTCACACCTCCCTGAGACTGAGATCTATCTGACACACCGATATTAATGAATAACAATCCTCAACAATTATAAATCACAGGTTGATTTCGATCAGGGAAGGCAGAGATGAGAAGTTCTGGAAACCCTGCTGCTTTCCATGTCCTTTCCCACAAGCCGTCTGTCAAGCTTTGAAGCTCTTAGCTGTTCTTCCAATATCCTAACATTTTATTTTAAATTGCTATTAATATTTTTCTGTAATTTTGTATTATAGACCAAAGCACAGGTTGAACCAACAAGGACTCCAAACACTGAATGGAGTTCGTTTTTTAAAATTCTTGTTTCTATCCATAATTTTCCTTCCATACAATGTAACCTTTTATTTCCCATCACCCAAGTCACCCATAGTATCTTTATTTTCAGCTACTAACCAACACCAGTAAATTGAATAATTTATGTTCAAAGTCCCTCCCATCATCAAAGGTACGGCAGAAGTAGGAAGAGCTAGAAGGAGATTGGAGTCAATTTTTCTTGTGGTGAAACATTACTACTGTTCTAACACAAGGCATTTCTGAGGGATGGTCTAGTGAAGCTATGTGGATGGAACTCAGAAATAAGAAAAGCATGATTACTTTGATGCGATTGCAATAGTCCCCCCAGTAGTCAGAGTGAAATTGAGTAGCAAATATGTCGAAAGATCTTATTTATACGTGAGAATAATAGGATTGGAATAATAGCAAATTTTAACCTTCTAAACATAAAGTCGGACAGCCATGGTCTTAAGAGCTTGGATGGTGAGGAATTTGGAAAGTGCTAAAGTCAATTTTCTTCATTAATATGCAGATGTAACTATCACAGAAGGAGCAAACCTGACCTACTCTTGTGATATAAGGCAGGGCAAGGAACTGAATGGTTAGTAGGGGAGCTGTTGGGGGCCGGGGTCATAATGCCATTAGTTGTAAAATATTTATGGAAAGGATTGGCATTATATATAAGTTAATGTTCTTAATTGGACGAGGGCAAATTTTAATAGTATGAGACAAAACCTTTCAAGGGTTGATTGGAGTAGACTGTTTGCAGCTCAAGGGACGGCCGGGAAGAGTGAAGCTTTCAGAAGTGAGATAACGGGAGTTCGGAGGCGGGATGTTCCTGTTAGTGTGAAGATAAGGCTGGTAAGAGGAGGGAACATTGGAGGAATAAAGATATTGAGGTTTTGGTTCGGATTAAGAATGAATCATATATTAGATATAGATAAATGGGATCAAGTGAATCTCGAAGAGTACAAGAGGTGCAGGGACATTCTAAAGAGGGAAATGAGGAGGGCAAGAAAGGAAAATGAGATAGCCTTGGGAGATAATGTTAAAGATAATCCAAAGAGATTTGACTAGTACATTAAGAGCAAAGGGGTAGATCATAGAGTCATAGAGATGTACAACTTGGAAACAGATCTTTCAGTCTCACTTGCCCATGCTGACCAGATATCCTAAACTAATCTAATCCCATTTGCCAGTACTTGGCCCATATCCCTCTAAATCCTTCCTATTCGTCTACACACTCAGATGCCTTTTAAATGTTGAAATTGCACCAGCCTCCACTGCTTCCTGTGGCAGTTCATTCCATACACACCATCCTCTGCATGAAAAAGTTACTGCTAAGGTACTTTCAACTTTATCCCCTCTCACTCTAAACCTGTCCTCACGATTATAGGTTTAGATGAGACTCCACCCACCTCAGGGAAAAGACCTTGTCTATTCACCGTATCCATGCCTCTGATGATTTTATAAACCTTTATAAAGTCACCCCTCAGCCTCCAACGCTCCAGGGAAATCAGCCCCAGCTCATTCAGCCTCTCCCTATATAACTCTACATGGCTGTGAATATGTATAAGCCTAGAGGGATGGCTTCATAAATCATGTTGCATTTTATATAAATGCTTTTTTAAATTATCATTTAGTATAAAATGGAGGATGGGTGCCTTTGCAATTTCATACCAGTAGCCCAGTAAGACCTGGGGAAATAAACTGCAACAAAAAAATGGACAAAAAGTGATTGCACTACGGATAATCTCACCATATCATTCGTGTAAAAAATAATTCCCTATTTTGACCTTGAAGTTAATAGAGTCTATTAATTAGTCCTGTGTGTGTAATAATTTTCATCTATCTGTCATTCTACATTCAGTTGTTGTAGTTACCGTGTGGATTACTGCACCTCTCTAAAAATTCAAAACAAAATTAAGTAAAACTGCAAATTAATATTGTATCTAATTACTACAAAAAATTAGCAATCCAATGACACCAAATTGGAAAGGAATGTTGAAATGTAGCCAATTCTGAGGAGTACAAGAAGTTGCAAGAGATCATTAATTAATTTGCGGTATGTTCAAATAATTAGCAAATGAAGATTAACACAGATAAACGTAAGGTGTTACATCTTGGTAGGAATAATGTGCAGGTCACTTATTCAAAGATGCACGTCTAAGTGAGGGAGAGAAACAAAGGGATCTCAGACAATGACATCAGTCACTAACAATTTCACCACAGGTTCCGAAGGCCATAAAAATGCAAACAAAGCTCTAAGTTTTATCTCTAAAGGGATAGATTTGAAAGTAGGGACCCTATAAAAATTTGTTTGACTATAATTAAGAGTATTGCCTGCAGTTCGAGTTGACATATTATAGAATGGATGAGAGAGTGTGAAGAGAAGATTTATAAGAATGCTACACAAGTTTCTGGCAGTGTATATCAAGGAAAAATTGTTGCGCTGTTCACTTTTCTCTTGAAAAGAAGGCTGACAGTTCTAAAATTATGAAAGATTTTGAAGGGAGAAGGTACAGAGAAAACATTACACTACGGGTTGAACATAACTAGAGGCTGTCAATATAAGATGGTACCTCAAGAAATTCAAAAGGGAATTCAGAAGAAACCTCTTCACTGAAAGAATGATGAGAACGGGGAATATGTGACCAGACGGAATAGTTGAAATCATTAGTTGAGATGTATTTCAAGGAAACTAGGTGAGCACTTGGAAGGGATGGGAATAGAGAATTACAATGGGCGATTTAGATGAGGAAAGATGAGAAACACCTTGAGTGGAACATAAGCGCTGGCATGAACTGATTGTACCAAATGGTCTGTATTTCCTCTGTAATCCTATGTAGAAAATCACCATTGTATGAAACAAAAAGTGTATTAAAAACATCTAGAAGAATTATAATGTTTCTCACAAAAAAGTCTCAAGTATTCAGCACTGAATGTAAATGATTTTATCACATGGCCACACTTCACTATTTGCTTGCTAGCACTGAAACAGCAGTAATCACAGTACTCTTACTAGGAGCAGGAGTAACCCAGTGTCCATGCACCAATTGGGGGGTCTTAATGACTTATTAATGGTCTCAGTAGGACCTGCCAACCTGGTCCCGGGAATGTTGTGAACACTCTAGCCCTCACGGCTTCTTTCACTCACTTACTCTGATTTCCAGTTCCCGTAATGATCGCCACCATGGACAGGAGACTGTTCCAGTATGCAGATGGGATACCCTGTTATGAGCCATAAGGTACTTCATTAGGAGGGACATCCTGCAGGTGTGTCTCTAGGATGCAGGAGAAGGTCTCCCACACAATGGAGGACCCACCTACTGCTAACAAACTGCCAGCATTGGCGGGAACAGACTCTACATTGTCCACCTGAGTGGCCATCCTTTCCCTAATTTGGGATCAATAAAATACTATGGAGGTGGAAATATGAGAGCCACTGAAACTCCTTCCTCCCTTATTATTATCCACCTAATGACCTTGCAGCCTGTCCCTAGGGGGCTGATAGAACCCAGTCCCATTGCAATATTCAAGAACATGAAGAGCTGGCAGACTGGTCAAAATTGATAAAGCTTAACACAAACAGTCTTGTCCTGAGTGTTAAATTCTAAAGTGTAACTTGAGATGAGTTCAATAAAAATTGCAGAAGTACCGAAACAATCACTTCCATCCATCAGAAACAAATTTCTATGAATGGGAACGGCTGGTCCGCTATTTGGAATGGAGCAGTGCATTTGAAACGTTAATGTGGAGCAGCAATGTTATATGATGGATGTGTGCACAGTTTGAAGCTGTTTGCTGATTCAGTTTTGCTAAAGCTTTGGCAGATACATTCCAATTAGAATCAATTAAATCTGCCAAAGTGAACATTAAATACTCACATTTATGAGATGCTTTAACATAGTACATAGAAAAGTACAGCACAGAACAGGCCCATTGGCACACGATGTTTTGCTGAGGTTTAATCCTAATGTAAAATATAATAACAACCTACACACCCCTCAACTCACTGCTAAACATGTGCATGTCTAGCAGTCGCTTAAAAGTCCCTAATGACTCTGCTTCCACCACCACCACTGGCGATGCATTCCATGCATTCACAACTCTCTACATAAAGAACCTACCTCTGACGTCTCCTCTATACCTTTCTCCTAATATCTTAAAACTATGACCCCCCTCGTACCAGTCAATCCTGCCCTGGGGAAAAGTGTCTAGCTATTGACTTTATCTATTCCTCTCATTATCTTGTATACCTCAATCAGGTCTCCTCTCTTCCTCCTTCTCTCCAGAGAGAAACGTCTGAGCTTATTCAACCTTTCTTCATAAGGCAAGCCCTCAGTCCAGGCAGCATCCTGATAAACCTTCTTTGAATGCTCTCCAAAGCCTCTTTCTTATAGTAGGGCGACCAGAACTGGACACAATATTCCAAGTGTGCTCTCACCAGGGACTTGTAGAGCTGTCGCAAAACCTCACGGCTCTCAAACTCGATCCCCCTGTTCATGAAAGCCAAAACACCAAATGATATCTTAACAACCTTATCCATTTGGGTGGTAACTTTGAGGGATCTATGCACTACACACCCAGATCCCTCTGTTCCTCCACACTGCCAAGAATCCTGTCTTTAACCCTATATTTATTCGAGTCCGACCTTTCAAACTAGAAAAAGATGCACCAAATGCCAAACAGGGGAAGTTTATTAGCACGTATCAGAAGAGTTAGGACCAAGACCAAAAACATGAAACCGGCTTTTAAGCAAGCTTTCAAAGAGAGAATGAGTACCAGAGGGCATCCGAGGAAGTTTATCAGTAAAGTACAGCTAATTAAGGGGCTTGGCCATACTCATGGACAAAAAGATATAAAGCAATCAGAGAACCAAAGAACAGAGTGTGTATATAAGGGGTACAAGAGACAGGGTGGATCAAGGCTTTGAAGAATTTAGAGATAGACGTAAGTTTAAACTCAATACATTAGATCTCAGTCCTTTCTCTATAAGCACAAGTTTAAGTTTACCAGTCTTGTCCAGGCCAGCAGTAAATGGGATTTTTATTTGCACTGTGCACATCTCCTGATTTCACAAGATATCTTAGTTTTGTAAATGCAATAGAATGCATTTTGCACCGTTTCAGCAATTCATTAAATACAAATTGACCAAAGTAAACAACTTTCCAAAGCTGTCTTTCAACTGCCAGACTGATACAATATACAAAGAGGATCTTCATGAACAAAGTGGGCTTGTCAGGGGGTTAAATCATTTCAAATTCGAAAACTAGATTCCATTTTAATCATATCAGCTGGATGTTGGATACTCCATTAACAAAAGGTACCCAAATTCAAACGATTGTTTGCAAATTCTGAAATATTTTGACATAAAGGGAAAAAACATTTTATACTGAATAAGAAAAGAGTTCTGATGCTTTGGAAAGTGCACAATGATTGATCGAGATGTTCCCAATTGGGAAATGGACTGGTCAGATGGTGATGGACAGTTGACAACTGAACTTTGTTATGTTTTCAATTGGCAGGTTGCCTGAGTGGTCAAGGTATTGTCATGCCAAATGAGGCAGAGAATGGCCATCACCAATTTAGTCGAATCACAACAAGCATTGGCAGTTAACTGCCAACCATCACCTGGTCCACTCTCCATGCCTTTACCAATCAGCACTCATTACCCAGACAGATTAAATGCTTTCTCCCTTTCCATTGGAATTCTTGAGAGTGTCCTGATAAGTACAATATTAAAGACTTAAATAAAAAAATACTTTATTTTCATCAATACTCAAATTTCCATGTTGTACCAGTTGGCAGAGGTGAAACTTAACTATAATGTATCAGGCCTACAATGAACTGGTAAAGTTCTGCACTGGTCTCAGAGGAAAACCAGCAACAATGTCCTTGTGGAGACATTACTTTGCGTTTGATCCTATACAACAACAATTTCAAAGCCATTGAGGAACAGAAATAAATAGAAACAAACCACATGCACATACACACAACACACTATTATTTAAAGTAATAGAGAGAAATTCTGCACTAACAGAAATCCTCATTGTCATTCTGAATACTGAATGTGGCACCAAAAGCACCTTTGTGATAATGACAGTTTGAAAGTCTAGCCCATATTGGTTTGCAGCAGTTGAAGAATTAGTCCCGGTTAGTTCCGACACCCGTATGTGACCATAGATTCAGATTGTTTTTAAAGGCAGATATCAATATGAAGTTGCACAGTGGCAGGAGCACGGCTATCCTATGGACAGCGCTAAAGAGATCTCACACACATTGGCCCTTTAACAAAGAAATGGGGCAAACCTCAGAGATAGGGAAATGTAAACAAAGGAATCACTATCAAGATTTCATCCAATTTGATAGTAACTGATACCTGATCACCAAATTCAGCTGCCACTTCAAAGGATGAAAGAAGCCCCATAAGGAGAACTCCAAATTTCACTTGATTCTGTGTCACATTATCGCAAGAGAGCTTTGTACTTGTCTTTTGGCAGATATCATTTTTTTTCCACAAACCACAGAGATCAGAACCGAATAGTGCAGAACCACATCAAAACTCATCTCCAGAAGCTGTGTCAATGGGTGTTTGGGTTTGCAGTGCCTCTGTATTCTAAGCTTTGGCCTCAACTTCTCGCTGAACCCTAGTTTTCTTGATAAGTTGCAGTTCCAGTCCGTTTCTATTTCATCATTGTCCCAGATTATAGAGGTTTCAGTATCAGTGAGTTCACCAGTATAGCGCATTGGTTAAACCAGCAGTGGCTCCACTGAAAAGGCTTTTAAATCTTGAGGTTCATAGAACAGCACATAGTTATCCATGTTAAAAGGTGTAATAACAATTAACAACATTATATTTGATCTGCTATATTTCCCATTACTGACTGCAATGAATCTACCTCATGGGATACAGAAACTCACCAATGTGAGTAAAAACCCCTTAAACTTTGGGCAAAGCCCAGGCTATTGACTTAAGAGAGTAAACTCCATACAATAATGCAACAAAGAAAAGCAGATTGAAGTCAAATGATGCACAGGTTTGATAGAGAGCAAAATCCTCTCTACCCTAGCAGAGTAGAAAAGTTGCGCATTTATATAACATCTTAATAACATCTTTGTGGGCGGCACGGTGGCACAGTGGTTAGCACTGTTGCCTCACAGCGCTAGAGACCCGGGTTCATTTCCCGCCTCAGGCGACTGACTGTGTGGAGTTTGCACGTTCTCCCCGTGTCTGCGTGGGTTTCCTCCGTGTGCTCCGGTTTCCTCCCACAGTCCAAAGATGTGCAGGTCAGGTGAATTGGCCATGCTAAATTGCCAGTAGTGTTAGGTATAGGGGTACATATAGGGGTATGGGTAGGTTGCGCTTCGGCGGGTCGGTGTGGAATTGTTGGGCCGAAGGGCCTGTTTCCATACTGTAATGTAATCTAACCTAATCTTAATGCCACCTCAGAGTATCCTAAACATCTCTTTCCAGATCTCTGAAACAAGTGCAGAACCCCTGGGGCCACTGTCAACTACATACTATCAAACCCAGGGAATCATAGATGGAAATATCAGCATGTGCCCATGTAACAGTTTAAAATGTGTTTAATACCTCCGCTCGAATAACTAACAAAATTTTTTCGAGGTATGAACAGTAAATGAGAATATGTCACTTGGCCCTTCAAGCCTGTTCCACCATTCAATAAGATCCTGACTGACCCGATATTAACAAGCTTATAAAACATTCCGCTGACAATATCCCACTTTCGCTTCTCTCATTCTATCATTTTAGTATATTCCACTACATATCTATTCTAATCTGGAGAATAGTTTTCCTGCTGTTAGTCACTGTTCCACAATGTACTCCTTTCCTCATTCTCGAATTTAAAGAGCCTGCAATGCTTTTCCTCAGCCTATTCTTTAGACAAGATAAAATAGATTGCAACAGACTCCACTGTTTGCTTGTACTTGACACAATGAGAACTATTGAAATATTTCAATACACTCCTTTGGTGAAAAATATAATTTGTTTTAATCCTTTAAAACCGGTTCAGTTCGTTTTATATTTGCATTGAATGGTATTTCAGTTTGATCCAGATGTTAGTATGAAATGAAATATTACAGCTCTGAGCTTTGTCTCATTCTCCTTTGGTGGAAGTTGGAAAGGAGTGCTTTCTTACAACAGAGGGTCAAGAGAGTGAAAAATGAACGGCCAAGCTGAGTAATAATACATGCAGGTTCTGACAAAGCCAATTTTCAATCAGAGATGTTCGATACAACAACTGAAGTACTTTTCATCATGTCGTCACATGTCAGAAATGTGATATCTAATTTGTGTACCGTGAGAAAAGCAGGAAGGAGATGATGACCAGATCGTCTGCTCATCGGGATTGAGCGATAAATATTGGCCGGGGCACCAGATATAATCTCACTTTAATTAAAAATAATAAGGGTCCCTTTAGAGTGCAGAGTGGCTTTGGTTTAATGCCTCATACACGTCTGATGTGCAGGATTATCTCAGGATTGCACTGCCGTGGCAGTATCAATTAGTGTATTCTAACCCCGAGGGTAGATCTTGAACCCTCCGACTCAGCGATCAGCATTATACTCAGTGGCACCTGAGCAACACACAATGCTCTGACAAGTGGCTTATTATTTACATCCCCAGGGATTAATGAAGCAATTAAGGGCAATTGCACCAATTCTGTATGAGATGCAAAACAGACCTCTGATGATAGAATGATAGTCTCCCTACCCTTGGTCAGTAGACTTAAGTTCCTAAATTAGATTTAGTAGACTTGGATTCCTGTCCCACCTACTCCAGAGGTGTGTCATACATCGCTGAACATTTTAATTTTGAAAAAAAGGAAAACCTCTCAACCAATGGGCTGATGTCATTTGGAAAATGCAATATGTGTAATTAGGAACCAGCACTTTGGGTCACCTTTGCTGATTCCCATTGTGTTCTACTGGAGAAGGTAATTTCTATCAGTGTCCACCCGTTAAAGCTACAAAAAGTTCTCTAATATCTCTCCTCAGTAGGTCATTCTTCCCTTTTGAATATGGGCAGTGAGCACTCAGTCCTATCTCTTTTTTAGCAACAAATGGCTACCTTGCTTCCAGCCTGCTATCAGCAAGAGGTTAACTTGCACTGTCAAAGTGTGGCAATACAGAGAACAACCCTCCCCATACATGACCCAGGCAAAGATCACAAGATGCAGCACGAGCCAGTGTTTATGTCCAGAATTAGATAAACAGGAAGGATGTTCTCCACTGGGGAGTCCCGAACCAGGCCCCACGGTCTAAGGAGACTGGCTCGGGCATTTTGGACTGAGATGAGGAAACTTTTCTTCACCCTGACAGTGGTGACTCTTTGGAATTCACTGTCATAGAAATTGATTGAGTCCAAAACATAATAGATTTTTTTTCGGACTAAAGGGATCAAAGAATGATGGAACAGAGTACTGAGTTGGTTAATCAGCCATCATCATTTTGAACAGCAGCTTAAGGTGCTGAATGGCTTACTGCTCCACCTATTTCTGTGACCATTCTGTGGCTTGAAGAGATGTATTTTGTTCAAAAGTTAATCAAGATGATTGTGAATTAGACATTCCTCAAATTAAATTGAACAATGAGGACGTTCTGGAAAACTGGGATAAACTGCTGAGTTACTTCCAGATGAAAATCGAAATGACCTGAAAGAGTTAGTATAATCACATGGGGAGATGTGTGGGAATAACCTGGGAATTACTAATCTCACGACACATAATATTGATTGAGGAAATGCTGTTCCAATCAAGCAACATCCTACAGACTTAAACTTTGAAGGGTGGCACAGGTTCAGAAAGAGACTGAACACATGCTGAAGCATAACATGGTCGTACATTGGATCAAACTTACTTTTTGACTGTCACTTTCTTTTCTCGTGAATTTAAATTGTCAACTTCCTCAGAATTTGGACAGAGTTTGGACTCCATGTTTGTTTCTCAGCTTCAATTGAACGTAAGGATAAATTAAGACACTTCAAGCAAGCACTTTCAACTACAATTAAAGAGGCAGCTTGATATAGCACTTGGGGAATGGGATCGACTGTTATGTGGAGAAAGCATGATTAGGCTATTGAGTTGGACAATCAACCATGATCGTGATAAATGGCAGAGCAAGTTCGAAAGATTGCATGGCCTCCTCCTGCTCCTATTTTCTACGTTTCTAAACCGGCTTAAATACCCAAGAAAACTGAAGATTCAGAATTATAAGCCGTCATCAGATGATTTAGGTAAACAGGTTAAACATTAGATTTTCTAGTCAGCATATAAAGTTAGTCCATATGATTTCCCAGTATTGTTGCTTGAGGCTGAGATTACAGTTCATTAGAAGCTTTCCCACCACTAAGATGAATCTGGTTGCTGGATTTATCCAGACAATTTTGAACAAAAATATTTTAAATGTTGTGATTCTCCAGTCTCTGATTCCATGCCTCTATTTGAACAGGATTAGGTTGTTGTGGATATTACCACTGCAGCTTCAATGCTCCTCTTCTCTGTATCCTCAGATGTCTCCAATTCAGTTGTTATCAGCTACCAACACTCAATGACAATCAGCCTTTCTGAATGAAGCAGAAATAGCTGGAGATGCTCAAGTGTCACAGGACTCAAAAACATTAACTCTGCTTTCCCGCCACAGATGCTGTCAAACCTGCTGAGATTCTCCAACAGTTTCATTTTTGTTTCAGATTTCCAGCATCTGCAATTTTGATTTAATTTAGCCTTTCTAAAATTCTGTCAAACTTCATCTCATCCAAGTCTCAACGACTGTTTTTCACCATGAATTTGGGCATGAACTTCCTCTTCACAATACCACAGCCAGGCCCCTGCACCTGTGAATTTTAAACAGGGGATTCATGATAATTGGCCCCACTCATTCTTTTGCCACCCTTTCACTGTTTGTGACTAATGATGACTTTTAGATTCCGTTTTAAAGTTAGCTGTCAGTCTCCCTTAATCTTTATTTCCGCTCTGAACTGTCTATATTTAGCACGGTTCTCACTGGGGTTAACAATAATCCATATTCTTTGCAACGTCATGCAGGGAATTAGAGTATTGTTTTTGCCACCATTTCCTGCTTGTGGAAATGTTAAGCTGTACTGTACAGCTGAAGCTGAACATTGCCCAGATTTGTGCTCAAATGCCCTTGCTCAAATGCCCTCTTGACTCATTGAATTCAACCCTCCTCCAGCTCAGAACTTTTCTGGATTGTTCCTTGTTCGTTTTATACACAAGCTAATTTCTTTCGATACAAGTATCAATGCTCCTTAAATGATCCCAGTCTAATATTTAATGCATTTTATACATATTGTGTGTATGCACACAAATTATGAAGTTGGCAGTGCAGATTGAAGATATCATTAGGATTCTGAACATTATAAATAGGACCATGGCATGCAAAAGGGAAATTATGACAAATGGTTATAAACAGTCCTGCTTTTCCCTCATGTCTAGTATTTATGCAGCACGCTTCAGGAAGGGATTTGAGAAGGTGCACAAAAGGTACACAAGAATGGGACCAGAGATGAGTAACTGGACAACTATTTGGATAGTTTCAAGAAGCCCGGGCTGCTCTTTTTGGAGAACTGAAGATAAATAAGACATTTTACAAGTGTTCAAAATCATGAGGGAGTTGAATAGAGTAGGGTAAAGGGTAGGAGAAATCATCCGGATTGGTTACTCTGTGGAGGGTTGGTGTGGACTTATTGGGCCATGTGGCCTGTTTCCATACTGTGCGGATTATATTTAAAAAAGGTTTGAGAAGAAAAGGACACTGATTTAAGATGATCAGCAAAATAAATCAATGGTGATAAGGAATACTTGAAAAAAAAGCATAGTTTGGAAACTGGAATGTTCTGCCTAATGGTATAGTGGAGGAGGCAACTTCAACTGAGGTCTTCAAAAGGAATCTACAATTTTCATAAGGAGAGGTTTTGCAGTATCACATAGTAAAAGGACTTGGGAGTGAACATCGGCAAGTTCCTCTTTGAGAGCTGATCAAATCATTGCGTCTGATCTGTTACCATTGATCGTTGTATAACATTGCGCAAACTACCAGCTCACCAGTTTTTTCCTAATGGTTTGTCATATTCTGATATAATGACTACCTTAATTAGGTCAGTTAGTTCTTTTGCCAGTCAATCAAACTGCTCTCTCTTTGATCACATTGAGCTTCTTGACTATTGTTGCAATTAAACCAATCACCAGGTGAGCGGTGAAGATTCCAATGCTCCCGATTTTACCCTTGTAATGGTGAAGTTAATGAGGGGGTAATGACAAAGCAGTATACCTTGAATCCCAGTCTTGTATTCTTGCTAATGTTATTAGTTATTGCTGCCATCACCACCCATCCCCCTAGAGTGTATTGGCAATGCTGTCCTATGATCTGGAAAATGTTGCTGGGACGTTATTTGTTTTCAAGATGCATCATGAACCAACATGTCGTGTTGGCATGTGGTTCTTTTGAATCCACAGGATGTCTACAGTACACCACACTGAGGGAATGCTGCGGTTGGGGTGTGGAAGAGAAAACCATTTATGTAGTATGTCACCATTGTTTATAGCCATTTCTGGGCTATGCAAGACCTTCATACTAAAAAACAAGCAAAAATCAACCGACCATTGAAAAACTTTGGATGTTTTATGCTGATTCAAGATTGGTCTCTCAAAATAAGCCAAGCATTTCTGAACGAGTCAAGCAGTTGTTTTCTGTGATTGTTCTCATCTGTGTTAGTGTTCACCACACTGCCATTAGATGCCTTCGTGAGGCAACCCTGACATAATCTTACAACAACTGCCAGCACTTCCCTTTCACAATATTGGATCCCTAACATAGCAGATTTAAATCTGACATTATACCAGACTTACTTGCCAATCTGTTTCCTTTTGTTTCTGACAACCTTAGGTTTCCACCTAATTCACAGTGTGAGGTGTCAACATTTTCAAAGCTGCAACTCATCATAAACTACCAGTTAGATCATTTTAAATATGTGCATGATCACCAAGTTAATATGTGGCACTGCTTATCAACATCGAGAGTTTTGGCTGTGAGGGCAGGAGCTGGTGGTTGGGGAGTAAAGAGGTCAAATAAAGACTTTCTGCACTGGCACAGAGGGAAAACATCCCAAATGCAAGGATGTAAGTTTAACTTCCTGATCTTAGAAAAAGGAATTCACGGCACGGTGGCACAGTGGTTAGCACTGCTGCCTCGCAGCGCCAGAGACCTGGGTTCAATTCCCGACTCAGGCGACTGACTGTGTGGAGTTTGCACGTTCTCCCCGTGTCTGCGTGGGTTTCCTCCGGGTGCTCCGGTTTTCTCCCACAGTCCAACGATGTGCAGGTTCGGTGAATTGGCCATACTAAATTGCCCGTAGTGTTAGGTAAGGGGTAAATGTAGGGGTATGGGTGGGTTGCGCTTCGGCGGGTCGGTGTGGACTTGTTGGGCCGAAGGGCCTGGTTCCACACTGTAATATAATCTAATCTAATCTCTTCACATACTATTGCTAATTTAACCCTTACAAGCATAATTTGTAACTCAATGTTTGATTCAGAATCCGAATATAGTAATTTCTCATTTTTCAAATTCACTGAAGGTTCATGTCATATTTGTCAGTATTGGCTGTATTGTTGAAAAAAAAATATTCTTTTTCCTTTCCTGCTCCTTCATCCATCCGGAGTTTACTGCAAGATATGACCATAATAAACCCAGATGTAATTACAGGCCTCTGACCCAGAGCAGTGTAATGACCTCACTATTTAGGCTTCGATTAATTGATGACATCAGTGAAACGGTGTGGATGTGATGCTGCCTGTATTGAATTCACCATGAAAGCACTTTATAAGTTTGATTCAAAAAAATAACTATTACTAGGGAATATGCCTGACTCCGTGGATACACATGGCCTCTGGTCAACTTAAATTATAAAAAGTGCGAAGCATTCAATGGCGACATTGTATGGGAGATAGAAAAGGCGAGGAGACCAGGAGCTGGTCCCAATCCATAGCCATATTTCATCAAATGTCACCAAAGTCTGGACACCATGGCAATGATTTTGGAGGGAGTGTGGAATGGTGGGTGGGGGAGTGAGGATGAGAAGGAAAGAGAAACAAAGAGAAGCGATGAGATGCGGTGGAACCCTATTCTTCAGTATTTTCACTATAGCTCCAATGGCCAGAAACAGAACCTCAATATTGATCAGCAAGTAATTTCCCGTCTCAGCATTTAGGGTGATGGTACTACTGTTTAAGACAACTCTGTCACTAATATTATATTCCTTGGGAGGCAGTCTAGCAGCCTCTTTAATGTCGCTGCTGTTGTCTGAACTGACATTTGTCGCATTGCACAAAACATTTTAAAGGAATCAGTGGTTCTCCAACATTCCCTTTTCACATTGTTGTATTCCAAATGAAGCATAATTAAACCACATCAAAATCAGATCAAATCAAACTTGCTTCCTCATGGTTGCCCTCACGTCTGGCAAACTTTGATTCCCATCCTCCTGACAATCTGGTCTGTCAAAATGTCCCCAGTCACAAGTCATCATGAAGCACAAATTAAGCAAAAGGCTTACACCTATAAACAACTTGCAAACATTTGGAAATAAACCCTGAAGATCAAAAGGCTCTATTGAGAGCTGATACAACATTTTTTTTTTTTTGAAAAAGAGGAATCACTCTACTCACCAGGAGTAATGCAAATATTGGGAGGGACGGTAGTCTGGAATGGTGGTGTTTGCTATAGCACCGAGAGATGTTGTCAAGAGGAATCTTACAGAAATTCCTTTTCTCCAGAAATTCCTGTTCACATTACATTCTCTTAAAAAAGGCCACTTTCAAAAGCTATGACTGCAATATATGCTGCCCTTTTTTCAACTTGCACAGAGGTTTGCAGGACACATGGTCAGTTCTTTTTGAAGAGATGGGGTGAGGGGAGGTGTCCGATGTAATAGTATTGGGAAGCAGAGAGTTAGGTAGTCAATATGTTTTCAATATGTTTATCCTCACTGCACAGTCCAGTGCTTTGAAGTGAACAACTGAAGGCCTGAACATTGAAGGTCTGGAAATGATTATTGAACGACTTTGTGTTAATGCATGCTCAATTATTCACTGGTTTTTAACTGTGAGTTGGTAGGATTTAGAAAATGGCAGGTAGGGACTCTGGCACCTTCTCATTGCTAAGCCATGCTGACATAGACCAGTTCTCCTTGACAGCTTGACTCTCCATGATCTTTCAAGCCTGCCTCCCTCATTTCCCTGATTGTGCCCACATTTGCAGCCTCAGCAATAATCAGTATGAACAGTAGAGCTCAGAAATGTGTTGATCTGTCCTCCCTCTTACTGGAGAAGCAACTCTTGAAACTAAGCTGCGCTGTCAACTGATGAGTAACCCTGGCAAGAACCTCTTCATTTTAGATTAGAATGGAGCTGGAAATGCACAGCAGGTCAGGCAACATCTGAGGAGCAGGAAAATCGCCGTTTCGGGCAAAAGCCCTACATCAATGAAGAATCTCTTCATTGGTCACTGCTGGCAATATACCATCCTTAGCATACGCCAAAACCTCCAGGTTTCAGTCCCAGCATAAGGTCTGCAGCATTCACTGCAAGCTTCACCTAAAATGTTTTTTTACAAGACTAACGAAAGAACAAAGATTATATGCCAGTCAATACTTTAATGTAAAAGAACAAACTGTGGAAGTTGACAATCTGAAAGAAATACAGAAGTTGCTGGAGAAACTCACCATATTTTGCAGCATCTGTGGAGAGAAATCAGAGTTCACCTTGAGTCAAGTGACCCTTCTTCAGAGAGAGCTGAAGTTGTGAACATTCAACGAAAAACACTAACTCTGCTTTCACTCCACAAATGCAGCCAGATCTGCTAGCTGTTAGTAGACAGTCACACATTGTGTTCAGCTTACTTTTCAATGACCTTCTTAGTTTCTGGAGAAGCAGAATCACCAGCTCCCTTGCACTTTCAGCAGTTGATGTTTTCAGAGCTGCAAATGGTCATCAAGTGCCATTAAGTCAATTGAAGCAAACATTTACGTTCAGAATAAAAACAATTTTAGAAACTTGAATAGGAGTGTCAGGAATTCAAGTCACTGACAGTTAGGCTAAAACATGGAAATAAAGGATGCGACAAACCCATTTCTTCAATACTTTCCACGTGTTGCACAGTCTAGAAAAGTCTCAAGTAAAGAGCTTAGGGCAATTAGAGAAGGGCAACTAACTGTCCAATTTCTCCATTGAAGAGTTTTGGATTCTGGTTCTACATACAGGATTGACTTTTCCTCATCAATGGGTATTGGCTCAGCAATTGCAAACATTAATAGAGGCACAGAAAGGTTTGCCACTCTGCTATTGCTCCAATTGATCCTTCAGCTCTTTAGATTTGGCCGTTTCCTTCTTGGGATAGTGACCGAGCAACAGTCCACATCAGCAGCATGTCAACATTAGTGGTACCATCATTCACAGCAGCGCTGGGTCCAGCTCTCAGTCCAAGCAGCAGGGCTCCACCACAATTCACAACATTATTACTGCAAATGGCTTGTTTTTAAGAAAAACCACCACAATCTAACTTCTAGAAAAAATACACACTTGGGAGGCAGAGCCCAGCAATTTCCGTCATGTGCTAACTATGGCCTGGAATAGCGTATTTGACATTGTTCTCGGATGTATGCAGAAGGAAATATCTACATAACTTCACAGGAATTGTTGGTTCTCCAGCAATAACCTTTATTCCAAATACAATATTAATCAGGAATTAAATTGCACTTTGGATCAAACTGACTCTTTAATTTCTTCAGTTGTTCCTGAAGGACTATAGGTTTCATTTCCAGCGCAGTTTGGATTGTCGCACTTACCATGCCTGCAATTGATCATTAAGATAAATGAAGTTATTTAAATAAGCATTGGGCTCCATCCCACAATTGTGTTCCAGCTGTTTGAAAGACTGAAGATTCTGGATTCAGGACTGCAGCCTGCATTCAGCCGTTTGAGTGAAACTGGTCACACTCCAGATGGGTGACTGCAATAGATGGTGAATTTGTTCTTCAAAACCTTTGTTGCTGGTAATAACGATTAGCGACAGAAAGGGGATATCAAGTTCTTGAATGTATTCATATTCAGAGTTTAGAAACTTCAATATCAAAATGCAAGCAAACTTACAATGAAGTGTCTTTGATGTCCTCTCCTAATACAATATTCTTGAACCAAAATTCTAAAGGCCTAATTCTAATGCAGATAACAGAGTGGCAGTAATGCAAATGCTCTTGCCTGGAGTGGTGTTCCCTGCGCTGCTGTGTGATGTTTCCTGAAAAGTACCTAGAAAGTAATTTCCTTTCTATTTTGTATACTCTGAAGGAAACAAAACATTAATCACATATTGTTTTCAAACTTACTTTTTTCATGATAGATTTTGGAGTGTACAGTTTTCCATCGACCTTGTACTATGGACTATCAGGTGCTCTGCTAATAGTCAGAAAAGTGTTATTCAGTCATTTTAAGCGTACATCTACATCCACAATAAAATCATCGCTATAAACCTGAAACATTGAGTAAGTATTTCAAGCCATGGACAGCTAGTTTTGTAAAACTAGTTCAAGGCACAATTACAGTAGATGGTGATTTATTACCCCAAAACCCTCATTGACTGTTTGCAAGACAAGATAATGCGGCTGGAGTGTGGGAGCAAAGAAAGGGAGATACAATGCAACCAATTCATTTCTTCAATACTTTATACTTGTTGAAACGTCTCAAAATTTCTCAACTAAAGAGCTCCAGGCCCAAATGGAGACGAGGCAATCAATTTTCCAATGTCTCCAATGAGGACCTTTGGTACTGTCTCGACATACAGGGCTGAATTTTCCACGTCAAATTGCTCTTGCCAAGATTCTGATGAGTCAGGCCAAATGGAGGGGAGATAAGGAGCAAAGCCCAATCCCTTCTGCACCATTATATTATCTTGTCAGTGGTGGGCAAATGAAGGCACCAATTGAGAGCCACTCATGTCTGTCTGTGTTGTGAACAATAGAGCTCCTCAACTCCCACAGTGAGCTTTTGCCTGCAAATCTCTTTAGTACAGGCTCAGCAATACCCATCACTAATGACAGCAAAGGAAACGTCGTTGCCCTGCCTTCACTCTGTTATTGTTGTTAGCTCCTGGGATCATGCCATTTCAATAATGGTTTGTGACCAGGCAGCAACTTCTGTATTAGCTACTGTCAGTACCATGCCACCCTTGGCACAGCCAACCATCGCGTTATAATCCAGCTCTCAGTTCAACTAGCATGCTTCACCAGAATTCATAAAATTATGACTGCAAAGGTCTTGTGTAAGAAAGAACACCATCTTCCAACTTCTGGATGTAATACATATTTTGCGGGTTAAGCTGAGTGTGGTAACTAGGGCCTGCTACATGGTTCCTGGATGCAGAAGGAAATATCTACATAACTTCACAGGAACTGCTTGTTCTCCAGTAATTGCCTTGGAGAATATAATATCAAATGAAACACGAATTACATAAAAGATCAAACATATTTTGTAGTTATTGCAAACAATCCTGGAGAACTATAGTTTCCATATCCCAAGCAGTTTGGATTGTCAAACTTGCCATGCCTGTAACTGATCAGGCAAGATAAATTATGTCCTTATGTTAGCATTTGCCTCCAGCTACTATCGAGTGCCAGCTATTGAGTATTATTGATGTGCGGAACGTAGCACAGTGGTTAGCACTGCTGTCTCACAGCGCCAGATACCCAGGTTCAATTCCTGCCTCAGGCGACTGACTGTGTGGAGTTTGCACGTTCTCCCCGTGTCTGCGTGGGTTTCCTCCGGGTGCTCCGGTTTCCTCCCACTGTCGCAGAGATGTGCAGGTCAGGTGAATTGGCCATGCTAAATTGTCTGTAGTGTTAGGTTAGGGGTATGGGTGGGTTTCGCTTCGGCGGGTCGGTGTGGACTTGTTGGGCCGAAGGGCCTGTTTCCACACTGTAAGCAATCTAATCTAATCTAGCTGCTTGAATGGCTGAAGACTCTGAATTCAATCGTGCAGCTTGAGTTCAGCTGCTTTTGTTAAACTTCTTACAATCCAGACGGATCCTGGAATCAATACTGATTTTATTCTTCAACCCCTTTCATAGGACACTATAGCTGGTGATAAGGGTGAGTGTGTGATGGGATACATATTTCTTGAATATATTCATTTTAAGAGACAAAACTGATCAGGAATAAGTAACCCAACTTTGCAAGCAATTTTGAATTCAAGCTTCCTTGATGTCCTCTCATAAAACTGTTTGTTTTGAAAAGAACTCTCCGACCCAAAGAACAATGTGGATAATGGAGAGGCAGTATGTGATTGCTATGGTCGGGAATGGTAATCTCTGCACTACTGTGTGGTGCTTTCATGAGGGGTCTGTACGTTATCTTACCATAACTGCCTGCCCACCAGCAACTTACTTTCACTTTCTTGTACTCTGAATGAAGCAAAATCATGGTCACATATCGTATCAAACATACTTTTTCGAGACGGCCTTAGATTTGGAAGGCATGGTTTCCCATCTCCATCACAGTTTAGGCTGTCACGTTTACCAGGCTTGCAATTGAACAGGCAAGTTTAGTCACTGAAATCAGCATTTGTCTGCATATACAATTGTGTGCCAGCTGCTGGAATGGCTGAAGGATCTGGATTCAGTATTGCAGCACTTATTCAGCTGTCTTTTTAAAAAAACTGCTCACACTGCAGAAGGATGACTGCATGAGTTGGTGATTTCTTTGGTCAAACTTACATAACTGGTTTGCAAGAAGTCAGAGCACAGGTAGGGGGAGAGGCAGAGAATGTCGGGGAGATGGAATTTTTCCTTGCAGTATAGACCAGAGAGGTCAATGGGAGGTAAAACGTTCATGACCCGGCTGATGAAGGGGAAACGTTTCACTGAAGAGATTGGGATGTTTTAAAGCAATGGTTTTTTCAGCAACTCTGCTTTTCTTCTGATTTTCAGCTTTCGCAGTTCTTTTGGGTTTTATTTGGATGCTTTCTGTTGTTCTAGTTAAATAAGAGCATCAATCAGTAGGAACAAAGCAAGCATTAGGGATGGAAATTTAGTGCGATTGCTGTGGTCTGGTCTGCAAAGGTGTTTGTGGCACTGCTGTCACATGCTTTCAAGAGGTAGCCCCTGAACAATCTAAACAACAGCTCTCCAGCAATTTCCTTTCACGTCTTTGAATTCTGAATCAAGGATCATTTACACACAAACTGGAGCAAGCTTATTTTCTGCAACTGTCCCTGGAGAAATTAGATTTCCCGGTTCTTCACAGTGTACGCAGCTGAAATTAGACATTTTAAAGAAGACATTTTAAGCTAGGTCTTGTATGCACAATTGGCTAATGGCTGGTATAAAATTGCTGGATGCTCAGGGATTCAGTATTATATTCTTTGATCAACTGTATTTATTAAGTAGATCAACTTCCAGAGGTAGTGGGACAATGGAAAACAGTAGCTTTTTTTTTCTTTAAAACTTTCATAGGGACTATGAAAGACATCACAGGCAGAATGAGGGGAGCAGAGGATATAGGAAACCTAATTGTTCAATATATTTATTCTTTCTTCAGAGTTCAGCTATCTAAATGTTCGAATACAAATTGAGATCTGAATATTGAATGGCCAAGCAATTTTCCACTGACCACTTTTGAAGGTTTTGTATTGATGCAACTATTTTTAAGCAAACAAAATCTCTAATCTCTCAGAAAAATGCAAACATTATAGACATATTTCAGCAACTTTGTTAATGTGACTGCCGTAGGTTGGTGTTTGTTGCATTGCTGTGGCATTACTCAGACAGAAGCCCCTCCATAGAACTTACGGGAACTGGCACTAATTTTCTTTCACATTGCTGTGGTCTAGGTGAATCTTAATTAAGTCACACATTGGACTAAAACTTTCTTTGTGATTACTGCATTCATTACTGGAATCTCTTCACCTTGGAAGTGTCACAGTTTCCATATCGGCAATTAGTGTTACAGCACAAATTAAGTGATTTTAAACAAACACTTGAAAAATTTAACAATTGATAAAGCTCTGAAGATGGAGGATTTCAGCATTATAAACTTGTTTGTTGGATCTTTACATTGAAACTCCAATTTATCAGTTTAATCAACCTGCCACATCCCATACAAACAGGGATGAGTTAGATATTCAACATGAATATGTCTTATTAATTGTAACTTTAAATCCACATTCCTGCCTACCCTGAAAACCTTTCGCCATCTCTCTCTCAACAATAAACTGTTTATGTTTGCCTTTAAAATATTCCATAAATCTGCTTTAATAGCGTGCCAGACTTTCCACATTTTGAGAGAAAACAAATCATCTGGATGTGTTTTAAATGGGCAACCACTGACATTTAGACAGCAATCCTTCATTCTCGTCTCTTCTGTCAGAGGAAACATCTTGTTTCAATTAATTTGCCTCTTCCTCTCCTAACCACAAACTGGCAAGTCATTCTGTAAGTATTATTCTGGTAAGCATTCTCCGAATTGCCTCCAACGTATTCACTTCCTTCCATAAACAGCGTGACCGATAAGAATTAGAGCATTCAAGATACAAGCTCAACAGTGCTCTCTACTTTTGTGTTTAAATTCCCCCATGATAAAAGGAAGACATTTATTCACTGTCCTAATTACGTACTGCTAGCACTTTGTGATTCAGGTAATGTTACACTCTGATCCCGCTGCATGTCAGAGCTATGGAATCTCCGCTCTAACAAAACAAAATGCTTTTCTTCCAGTCAAAATGGACAACTTCACTTTTATCCACATAAATCTCTATTTGTCAGGCCTTTGACTACTCACTTAACCTATATTTCTCTATAGCGCCCCAATGTCCTCTGAAGTTATTTTTTTAGCATTTCTTTGTTATGTCAGCTTTATATTAATTCCTTCGTGAGTCATGGACTGTGAGTTAATACTTGAAAGATTTGAGCAGATACAGATTTGTTTTTCATAGCTGCTCAAGTTATATTATCCTAACCATTCTGAATTCCGGTTAATTCTCAGTTCCAAACAAATGGATACTATAAACTTCCACTGTATTATGTCAACCTTTTAGCAAAACAACAATGGTTGACTCAGATCCATGGCCTGTGCCCCTTGCTTTATGTGGGAGCTTAGGAACGTGGCTGACGCTCCAGACTCTTACACTTGCAAGAAGTGTGTCCAGCTGCAGCTCTTGTTTGACCGCATGGCGACTCTGGAGCTGCGGTTGGACTCAATGTGGAGCATCTGTAATGCTGAGGATGCCGTGGATAGCACGTTTAGTGAGCTGGTCACAACACAGCTTAGAATTGCTGAGGGAGACAGTGAATGGGTGACCAAAAGAAAGAAAAAGAGTAAGAAGACAGTGCAGGTGTCCCCTGCAGTCATCTCCCTCCAAAACAGGTATACCGTTTTGCATGCTGTTGGGAGAGATTACTTACCAGGGGAGGGCAGCAGTTGCATGGTTCATGGCATCGTGGCAGGCACTGCTGTTCAGAAGGGCGGGAAAACGACTCGTAGGACCATTGTCACAGGGAATTCTCTTGTGAAGGGAGTAGATAGGCGGTTCTGTGGCCGGAATGGGACTTCTGGATGGTATGTTGCCTCACAGGTGCTCAGGTCAGGTATGCCACCGATCAGCTGCAGAGCGTTCTAAAAGGGGAGGGTGAACAGCCAGTTGTCTTGGTGCTTATGGACACCGACGATATAAGTAGAAAATGAGATGAGGTCCTCAAAGAAGAATTCAGGGAGCTAGGAGAGAAGTTAAAGAGGAGGACCTCAAAGGTAGTGATCTCAGGATTACTACCAGTGCCACGTGCTAGCCAGCGTAGAAATAAAAAAAAAGACAGATTGAACACATGGCTTGAGAGATGGTGTAGAAGGGAGGGGCTCAATTTGTTGGACATTGGGACTGGTTCTGGGGCAGGTGGGACTATTACAAAATGGACGGTCTACATCTGAACCAGACTGGAACCAATATCCTTAGTGGATTTTTTGCTACTGCATTTGGGAATATTTAAACTAATGTGGCAGGAGACTGGGAACCAGAAGAGAAAATAAGTAGGCAGTGATGTGGACACCGGAGACTGTAAGAATTATGAAGATTGCATTCATAAAGGGAAGAGTAGACAGAGAGTAGATGAGCACAAAAAAAACTGGGAGCCTAAAATGCGTCTACTTTAATTCAAGGAGTATAGTGTGAAAGGCAGATGAACTTAGAGCTTGGATTGGTGCCTGGGAGTATCATGTCATTGCAATCACAGAGGCTTGGTTGTAGGAAGGGCATGAAGATTGGCAATTAAACATCCCTGGATATAGACGCTTCAGACAGGACCGGGAGGGAAGTAAAAGGGAGGGGTGGAGTTGCATTGCTGGTCAAGGACGATATCACAGCTGTGCTAAAGGAGCACACTATGGAGGCCTTGGTTAGTGAGACATTATGTGTGGAGCAGAGAAATCAGAAGAGTGCAGTTACACTGTTGGGGCTGTATTACAGGCCTCCCAACAGTGAGCATGTGGTAGAAGAACAAATAGGTAAACAGATTTTGGAAATATGTAGAGGCAACAGGGTAGTGGTGATGAGAGATTTTAATTTTCCCAGCATTGACTGGGATATACTTAGCGTCAGAGGTCTGGATGGGGTGGAATTTGTAAGAAATGTCCAGGATAGTTTTATACTGCAGTATGTCAATAGTCCGATGAGGGAAAGGTCATATTGGACCTGGTACTGGGGAACAAGCCAGAGCAGGTGGTAGAAGTTGCGGTGGGGGATTTCTTTGGGAACAGTGACCACAATTCTGTAAGTTTTAGAATACTCATGGATAAAGAAGAGAGTGGTCCTAAGGGAAGAGTAATAAACTGAGCCAAGACCAATTATATCAAAATTCGGCAGAAGCTCGGAAATGTGGAATGGACACAGCTATTTGAAGGGAAGTCCACATTTGAGACGTGGGATGCTTTGAAAGGTAGGTTAAGGATAGTGCAGGATAGGCATGTCCCGTTGAAGTCAAAGGATAGGAAGTGCAACATTCGTGAACCGTGGATGACAGGAGAAATTCTACGACTAGCCAAGAGGAAAAGGGAAGCATACATGAGGTCTAGGCAGCTAAGAACAGAACGGGCCCTGAAAGAATATCGGAAAAGTAGGACAAGTCTTAAACGAGGAATCAAGCGGCTTAAACCGGTTATGAAATAACTTTAGAGTGCAGAATTAAGGAGAATCACTAAGCATTTTATTCTTATACAAGAGGCAAGAGGGTAACTAGAGAAAGGATTGGTCCACTAAAGGCTCACGAAGGAAGGCTGTGTGTCGAACCTGAGAGAATGGGTGAGATTCTGAATGATTACTTTGCATCAGTGTTCACTGAGGAGAGGAAGATGATGAATGTTGAGATTAGAGATAGAAGTTTGATTAGTCTTGATCACGCTGACATAAGTAGCGAAGATGTGTTGGGAAGGCGAGTGGTTATTAAGGTGGACAAATCCCCAGGACCGGATGGGATCTATCCCATGTTGCTGAGGGAGGCGGGAGGGGAAATAGCTGGGTTCCTGACAGATATCTTTGTGGAATCCTTAAATACAGGTGAGGCGCCGGAGGATTGGAGGGTAGCTTACGTTGCCCCCCTGTACAAGAAGGGTAGTAGGAATATTCTGGGTCACCAAAGACGAGTGTGCATGACGTCAGTGGTGGGAAAGTTGCTGGAGAAGGTACTGAGGGATAGGATCTACTTATACTTAGAAAATAAATGCGTTTACTGTGATAGGCAAAATGGCTTAGTGCAGGGAAGATCGTGCCTTACCAACTTAATTGAGCTCTTTGAGGAAGTGAGCAATTTGCTAGATGAAAGAAGGGCTGTACATGTCATATACATGGACTTTAGTAAGGCGTTTGATAAGATTCCCCATGGTAGACTAATGGAGAAATTGAAGTCATATGGTGTGCAGGCTATTCTAGCTAGGTGGATAAAGAACTGGTTGAGAAACAGGAGACAGAGAGGAGTATTTGAAGGGAGTTTCTCGAAATGGTGAAAGGTGACCAGTGGTGATCCACAGGGGTCAGTGTTGGGGCAACTGTTGTTTGTAATATAAAAAAATGATCTGGAAGAGGACACTGTTGGTATGATCAGCAAGATTGCAGATGACACGAAGATTGTTGGAGTAGCAGAAAGCAAAAGGGACTGTCAGAGAATGCAGGAGGATATAGAGGGACTGGAGATTTGGGCGGAAAGTGACAGATGGTTTTCAATCCAGACAAATGTGAGGTAATGCATGTAGGCAAGACTAATTCTAGAGCGAATTATACAATGAACGGAAGAGCCTTGAGAAACGTTGTTGGGCAGAGAGATCTGGGAGTGCAGGTCCATTGTACCCTGAAGGTTGCTGCACAGGTGGATAGAGTAGTCAAGAAGGCATATGGCTTGCTTGCCTTCATTGGACGGCGTATTGAGTATACGAGCTGGCAAGTCATGTTAACATTGTACAAGACATTGGTTCAGCCGCACTTAGAATTCTGTATACAGTTCTGGTCGCCACATTATCAAAAGGATATGGACGCCTTTTGGAGGGTGCAAAGAAGATTTACGAGGTTGGAAGGTGCTGACTATGAAAGAAGGTTGAGTAGGTTAGGTTTATTTTCATTAATAAAAAGGAGATTGAGGGGGGACCTGATTGAGGTTTACAAAATCGTGAAGGGTATAGACAGGGTGGATAGAGACAAGCTTTTTCCTAGGGTGAAGGATTCAATAACGAGAGGTCACGCTTTCAAGGTGAGAGGTGGAAAGATTAAGGGGGATACACGCGGCAAGTACTTCACACAGAGTGTGGTGGCCGTTTGGAAGGTGTTGCCAGCAGAGGTGGGAGAGGCAGGTACGGTAGATTCATTTAAGATGCTTGTGGACAGATGTAGTAGATGGAGAGCAGAGGGATACAGATGCTAAGGAATTGACCGACAGGTTGAGACAGTACATTTGGATTGGCTCAGACTTGGAGGCCAAAGGGCCTGTTCCTGGGCTGTAAATTTCCTTTGTTCTTTTTTGTTAACTTATACATTCCTTTTCATATTGTATTTATTAGAAGGTGAGAGGTTGGGAAGTGCTTTTGCCAAAAAGGACCGGAATGTCCTTGGTCAGACATCACGAACAGAATTAATGCAAAACATCCATTAACCAGGACAGGAAATGAAATGTCAGCCTTCATTACAAAATGAATCACGTGTAGGAATTGTGGAGTGTTGTTGAGGCAGTATTTCGCCTATTGTGGACAGACTTTCTGACCTTTCTAAATCAATGGTCTCCTTGTCACAGAGGCAGTACAAAGCTGTTTTATCAGAATAATCTCTGGGATGATGGTAACATGAAGAGAGTGTGAAGGAATGGACTTCCATATGAAAAGAGTGTGTTTGTGGCTGTCCATATGACAGTGACCGGTGTTGCCCTCGCTCTAACTACCATCCTTGATAGTGTCGGGCTTGGTATCCTCACCTTGCACGCGGGAGTTGAGGGTGCAATTCTCTGCGGCAGAAAACCATAGAGTTTTGGAGCAGAAAGATGTGAAGCTCCGGTCCTCGGAGTTGTTGTTGGAATTTTCAGCGGAGCTGTGAAGAAGGTTTCCAGCCTTTTCCTCCCCTTTCTCGATGACATTCTCAGCGCTGCTGAAGCTCATGTGAAACGCTGCGGTCCTGTGAGTGTTATGAATTGAATTAGTTTCAATCAATAGTTTCCGCTTCCGATTGTTGGGGTTTGAGAACACAAGACCCAAGACCCATCAAGTG